>NC_143261.1:46784033-46935549 GCF_984573655.1 Nuphar pumila
GAAAGAGAAATCGCAAGTGCATGTAGAAAATGTTGCAAGTATGACTCTAACAGATCAACAGGTGAAACATGATATTGGAAAATTGACAAGACCATGCTGAACAGAAGAAATCAACATATGAGGTTGATGAATCAAAGGAGCTGAATGATGATGCTATCCATCAAAAAAAAAAATTTTATACAGATGCCAAGAAGGATCAAAGTTATATAAACAAATGGGCGATATTTGTCTAGAATGCTAATGTGTAGGTACATTTTATGCAATCAAACTCACAGGAAGTTTCATCAAAATTTTACTTCTAGCCCGGTATACAGATTATTATTACCACAGACTCCTTTGATCGTCACAACCATTAATCATCATAGCTGGACCATCGCGACAGGGGAATCCAGAGATTCTACAACATTGGAAGGATATACCATCTCATCCATTGAACAATTCAATCAAGATCAAAAAAATCATCAATCCATGAATCTGATGATCTTAAAAAGGCTAAATCATGACTTATAAATCTTCCAGATTAAGTTATATTGATGCATGAAGCAGAAGTGCTATGATGGGAAAGGGAACACATCTAATAGTAAACGCACACAATCCTGAGAAAAGGAGGGGAATAAAAAATGTGACACGGTTATTTCGTAATGAAATGTTAAGAAAAGAAAAAAAAATGCAGATAAATTATGAAACAGGATTAACAGGATGACTGAATACATGCCAGAACAATAGATCAAATATAAACAGGAATTAAAGCACAAAAAAAGGGAGAAAGATGATACAGAAGAATTAAGATGTAAACAATTAATCGAAAATGGGGGAATAATATGAACCTAAGAGGTCGAATCATCATAAGGGAAATCAGAACGTAAATAAAGATTAAGACTAGGAATGAAGTGAGTCACGAACATGGGATCAAAAGGGGAATTAAAACTAAAAAAAAAGGGGGGGGGGGGGGTAAAATGAACTCGGGAATTTGAAATCTAGATGAATCGATAATGCCATTGCGTGGCATCATCGACCACCAGTATGTCAGTAAATATATGAAATAAAATCGTGGTCCAATGCCAATTTAAAACTGAAATGAACATGAAAAATCAGAATGCTAATGAGGGATTTTGTATAAACAGAAGATAAAAGCATAAACAGAAAATCGAACTATAGTCATATATCTAAAATCTGTGAGAACTAAAGAAACTTCTGAATAAAGGATGATAAAGAAGAGGGAAGATGTTGGAATCAGGGATTCCGTTACTATTGCACAAGGAGGCATTGGGATTGCTACAGGCAACCCAATATCCATCCCTGGTGCGTTAATGGGGGTTAAAACTGAAAGAACTGAAGGATGAACCATAAAAAAAAAGTGAAATAGGATTAACACAGGAATGAAATCGAAGTTCAGAGGAGAACAAATGGATCGACGATGCCATTGCGAGGCATCGTCGACCATCAGTGCGTAAGGAAGGATAAAAAAAAGAAGAAGAAGAAATCCACAGAAATAACCGCTAAAAATCAGAATGCAGATGAAAAATCATCTGAAGATTGAAAATCCGACTATAAACAATGGGCTAAAACCAGTGAAAATCAAAGAAAAATCGTGAATAAATGATAAAAAAGAAAAGGAAAAATGAACGACGACTTACCTTTGTTTTGCAGGGTTATGAAGGGGGAAAGAGAGGGATTCTCTTCTTCTCTTTTGCATGGAACTCTTTGAGTCCAAAAGAAAGGGGAGGATGAGGGAAAAGGAGGAGGAGAAGAACGGGGTGCGGGGGTGATAACAGATGATTTTAGGGTTCTCATGCACGATTCTTTTATAGGGGAGAAGGAGGTTCGCGAAGGAGGAAAACGGTTGAAGATGAAGGGCGAAGGTTGCTCGATGATGAAAGAAGAGGATCGGAGGGTGGAGGCCATGGGTGCTTCCAAAGGGTGATGGAGAGGTCGCACATGGGGTTTGCCTTGGAGGTTTGAGAGTGAGAGAGGGAGAAGGCGGAGGTGAGAGGGTTTCGATCAGAGAGAGAGAAGGCCTTCGTAACCCTAAAAAAAATTCAAAAAAGGGTTTTTTTATAAAAAATTTCAAAAAGCTTGTCCCTTTTAAAAAATTTTGAAAAAAACTGGTTTTAGTTAAAAAGATTGTTTTCAAAAAGAGTTTTTCAAAATCTGATTTTTGTTTCTTTTCTTATATTTTTATTTTTTTGTTCTTTTCTTCATTTTATATATTTTTTTGATATTTTTGGAATAAAATCTTTAAATTTACGGAAAAACAAGGATTTAAACTAATTTTTTTTTTGTATTTTTGAGAAATATTTACAAAAGAAGGTTTTCAAGGCTATTTTGAAAAAATTTCTTCAGAGAATGGGTTTGGACCCAAGTTTTGAGAAAATATTCGATTTTTAAACCTCGAATTGAGAAATACAACTCGATGGGTCCAAACGGATACTGGACGAACTGTCTGAGCCTTTCAAAAAGTTATTTTTGATAATTTTGAGAATTTGATTTAAAATTAAACAAAGAAGCTCAGATTCGAATCTTTTATCTGGATCCAGATCTGAAATTGATTCAGATATATAAAATGAATTCAATTTCAGAAAAACTTGAGAAATAAAAATGGAATTTAGATTTAAAAGTGACTCAATTACTCAAAAAAACGAAATTAGGGGAAAAAAGGGAATATTTAAAAGATTTTGAAAATTTTGGGGTGTTCACAGATGCCCCTCTTTGCTACTAAGCCGGTTGAAAGCCAAGCTTAATGGCAAAGAAAACACTCCAAATTTGGAAAATGCCGCAGTTAGCAGATCTGAACTAGGTGTGGAAGAATTATTTTGAAAATATGATTTTCAGACTTAAAACCTTATCCTGAATGGCCTTGGAGAGACAAAATCCTCAAAATGATATGATTGAGTAGAGAATGAGGAAATCGTGATGGGACTTTCAGCGAAGATCCCGAAATGATGAAAGGTAAGAATTTTGATCAAGTCTCATGGGTGAGACAAGATCAGCTTTTTGGAATGACTCAGGTTTAGCCCTTAACCTGGATGGGACGAAGATATATCAAGATGAATTGAATGGGGAAAGGAATATAAGTGGACCTTGATGGGACAATTTTGAGAGAAATGCCTCGTGAGATGAAACTTAAGTATGATCCTTTCCTGGATGGATGTACAGAGCATGAACTTCTTTGTGAGAGAAAACCATGATGGGATTGGAAGGATTACCTCGTCGAAACGAGGTTCAGGTTTAACCCAAACCTGAACGGAAAATACCTCACGGAGCAAGGTTCAAGCTTCACCCTTAACCTGAAGGGGATGACCATACAGAATCTTCGAACGAAGAAACCGTGATGGGACAACGAAATGTATCGCTAAAGCGACATTCAGGTTTAACCCTTGACCTGAGTGGGAGGAGCCGTTTGGAATCCTTGGATGAAGAAACCGTTGTGGGACTAGAAAGGACATCTAGTCGAAATGAGACTCAGGTTTAACCCTAACCTGAATGGAAGGATACCTCGCGAGGCGAGATTCAGGCTTAACCCTTAACCTGAAAGGGGCGACCATATGGAATCCTCAGATGACGAGTCCATGGTGGGACCTTCGGAATTTGGACAAACAAATCCGAAAGAGGTTTTTGCGAAAGGAGGAAAATAGGGTTCCCTAAAGCTTTGAAAAGGGGATGAAATGGGGCGTCTCATTGCTGCAACTGAATCAACTTTTAAAATTGATGACCTCTTGCAGAAAATACAGGTTATGACCCTTAACCTGAGTGGGAACGACCATACGGAATTCTCAAATGGAGAAAACATGATGGGACAGGAAGAAACACTTTAACTGAATGAGGCAACTCTTCCTAGAAGATATAAACAACTCTAGGTTGCATCAAAATGAATATTGAATATTTATTTTATCCTTTGAATAGCTAGAAAATTTTGCCAATAAGATAAAATTTATAGTTGACTTCAATGCTTGAAAATGTGCACATGTGTGCAAAGATATTCCCTCTCTTCCCTAGAGTATTTCCTCTAACGAGGTTAACTTTTTGGTTTTAAGAGTCAAATTCAAAATTTTAGCGCTGATGATTTTCTTTAAGGAAGCTATCCATTTCCCTGATATGAGAAGAGAAGAAATATTCTTAATTTCAAAAAAACAAGTAGTGAGAAGATATTGATAAAAGAGTTATTGCATAAAAAAAGATGACTTCTGGCAATTTTGGCAGTTTGATATCTGGGTGTTTTCCCATGATGATCCTTTTGTACACTTTTTGAGTCATTGGGCTTTTCGGGCTTTTACATCATCCTTTATTTTGGAGATGTCCTGACTTCTCTCTCTTTTTCGGGAAAGAGTACATCACAAATTCCTTCACCTCGGAGATGTTTCGATCCTTTATTTATCCCAGGCATTATATTGATGATATAGGCTCAAAGGGTCTTTTGATGATAGCAGAAATCAAACATCTTTTAGGGTTTGTCGATAGGTTCATCACACTCGCCTTCATCTCGACGGTGATCTGAACTTTCCCTAGAAGGATCCTTCACAAACTCCTTCATCTCGGAGACGATCCAAATCTTCTTTAGCCCCAGGGGTCTGCTAGCATATTCGTCTTCATCTTGGCGACAATTGAGAGATCCATTTTACAGATATTTGATTGTAGCTTAAATGAAATGAAGAGACATGGATTGAGTGGATTCTTTTATCGCTCAGGATATTTCCACTGCCTGGTTGCCAGATAGCCGTCTTTAAATATGCGCCATAGCCATCATCAATATCAATTTGCTCCTGGCTTTTCAACATCATTGAATATTTCTTTCGCTAATCATACCGAGGATATTTCTTACATCCTTTTGGTTGATTAATAGGAAAAGATTTGAATTTTACCTCTTTTTCGCAAAAAGTTTCACCTTTTTGGAAAGAATACTAGAGATAATCAGAGGTAATTCTTTTGTGCAATAAGAATATTGGAATCATGAAATATTTCTAGCAAATTGGCAAAGTTTTCACGAATTCTTTATGAAATAAACAATCAATATAGATTTTGATAGGACCTTGGAGTTGAATCTTTGGGAAGGAATATTTAGATTTTTGTTTTGACTGACCAGCTCGAAAGCAACATTTTTTGGAAGTACCAGCTCGAAAGCAGGATTTTGACGAAAGTACCAGCTCGAAAGTAGGATTTTATGGAAGCACCAGCTCGAAAGAAGAATTTTGTTGACCGACCAGCTCGAAAGCATGATTTGTTTGACCAACCAGCTCGAAAGCAGGATTTGTTTGACCGACCAGCTCGGAAGCTGGATTTTGATGAAAGCACCAGCTCGAAAGCAGGATTTGTTTGACCGACCAGCTCGGAAGCTGGATTTTGATGAAAGCACCAGCTCGAAAGCAGGATTTTGTTGACCGACCAGCTCGAAAGCAGGATTTGTTTGACCGACCAGCTCAAAAGCAGGATTATTGATGGAAGCACCAGCTCGAAAGCAGGATTTTGTTGTTCGACCAGCTCGAAAGCATGATTTTTGGAAGTACCAGCTCAAAAGCAGGATTTGATTGACCGACCAACTCGAAAGCAGGATTTGTTTGACCGACCAGCTCGAAAGCAAGTTGTTTTGTTCGACCAGCTCGAAAGCAGGATTTGTTTGACCGACCAACTCGAAAGCAGGATTTGATTATTCGACCAGCTCGAAAGCAGGATTTTTTGTTCGACCAGCTCGAAAGCAAGATTTTTTTGATTGACCGACCAGCTTGAAAGCAGGATTTGTTTGACCGACCAGCTCGAAGGCAGGATTTTATTGATCGACCAGATCGAAAGCAGGATTTTGTTGACCGACCAGCTCGAAAGCAGGATTTGTTTGACCGACCAGCTCGAAAGCAAGATTTTGTTGTTCGACCAGCTCGAAAGCAGGATTTGATTGACCGACCAACTCGAAAGCAGGATTTTGTTGTTTGACCATCTCGAAAGCAGGATTTGATTGAAAAAAAAAGATTGATATTGATAGAGTTGTGACCCGAAGGTTTGAAAATGAGATTGTAACCCGAAGGCTTGAACTTGATATACATTGATGAATTTGTAATCCAAAGGCTTGAAGAGGATAGATATTGATGAAATTATAACCCGAAGGCTTGAAAATGATAGACATTAATGAGATTGTAACTCGAAGGCTTGATAATGGTAGACATTGATGAAATTGTAACCCGAAGGCTTGATAAATAAAAGACATTTGATGAAATTGATAGACGTTGGATGAGAATTTATGATTTATTAAACAATGATTCAGATTTATCCTTTAACCTGAAAGGGAAAAGAATATATTGTGAAGAGATAACCTGAGACTTGAATTTAGAAGGGATATGACGAGATTTATGATTTAGGATATATGATTTAGATGGACCAACACAGTTAGCTGTATGTGGTCCAATTTTCAGGATTAACCCTTTATCCGGAACTGGGGAAATAGAAAGAATAAAATTTGAGAAGACAGAAGGATATAGAATTTTGATGAAAAATTGATAAAAACAGAGAAAATTTGAGGAAATTGATTTATTTTATAAAAAGAATTCTCAAAAGTAGCATTGTTGCTCCTATGAGTGATCTCAGGATTATCCCTTATCTTGAGTGGAAAAAGAATACCTCGAATGTCGAGGTTCAGGTTTATCCCTTAACCTGAAAGGGGAAAAGAATAAAATTTATAAAAAGTGGAGAAAAATCAAATAAATTTATGAAAAATTTGTTTTTGAAAAGAATTCTCACAGGTAGCCTTATTGCTTCTATGAGGGGGTCTCAGGATTATCCCTTATCCTGAATGGGAAAATAATAGAATTTAAGGAGAATTAATGAAGAGAAATTGATATAAATTTAGAAAATCAATAAAGATTGATGAAACTTGTATTTGCAAAAGAATTCTCGTAGGTAGCATTATTGCTCCTACGAGAGGTTTCAGGATTATCCCTTATCCTGAATGGGAACACCTCGGACAACGAGGGTCAGGTTTATCCCTTAACCTGAGCGGGAAAAAAATAGAATTTTGGGGAAAATTAAAAGAGAAATTTATAGAAATTTACAAGAATAAAGAGAGATTGATAAAAATTTGTTTTGAAAAAAGAATTCTCATAGGTAGTAATATTGCTCCTATAAGAGGTTTCAAGATTATTCTTTATCATGAATGGGAACACCTCGGACAACGAGGGTCAGGTTTATCCCTTAACCTGAGGGGGAAAAGAACAAAAGAATACTTCATGGGGAAGAGGCATCAGGTTTATCCCTTAACCTGAAAGAGTATGTGAAAGAATAGATTTGACCAAAATAAAATTGATGAAAAATCAATAAAATTGATAAAATTTGGTAAAAGGTGAAAATTTGACAAGATTGACAAAAGATTAATGAAAAATTAAGACGAGAGAAGAAAATTTATTTGATCCTACCTGCATGTGGGATTTTTAAATTGAAAGGAGAATGTTTTAAATTGAGAAATCACTTTGAGAAGAAAATCAACCACGAGAAGAATGATTAGCGCGAGAGCTAACCCTTAAAAAAGGGAATCATCATGAGAGATCATCATAAGGGTTAATTTTGAAGATAATGGTTTAAAAACCCATTTTGGAAAAGGGAAAATCAACGTGATAGTTTATTTTGAAAGAGATCTGGACCAAAGTATTGAATTTTTTGGTGATCATGACGAAGATTTTGCAGAAATTCTCAAGATTTTTATGATTTTGAAAATCCCTCATAGGTAATATCATTTCTCTCATGAATGATGTTTTGGGATTGTCCCTTATTTTTTAAAAGAATAGGAAAAATACAAAATTTTCAAAATAAATGCCCCATCGTGGCGAAGGATAGAAGTATTTGATATCAACAAATACGAAGAAAATTGACATTTCATTGATAGAAAATATTGACTGAAATATTTACAAGTTTGTTGACCAAAGGTCACAAAAAGACTGATACTGAGTTGTCCCTATTAGGTGACTGAAAAGGACAGGAAGCAGAAAATATTGGCATAGTTCGGGAAGCTAGGCCAGGACGGGTAGCTATTCTTCTTCTTGATCTTCCACCAGCAGCTTTTTATCGATGCAGTCTTGAATGATGTTTTTGAAAACAAAGCAGTGCTCGGTGTCATGACCCATCGCCCGATGGAATTTGCAAAACTGATCTTTGAACCTTCCCATAGTCACAGGAGGATCTGCCATCTTGGGGAGTTTGACCATCTCCTTTGTTGTCATATACTCAAGAACTTTCTCAAGTGTTTGCTCAAAGGGGGTAAATTCACGGTCGTATCCCCAACCGTCGTGCTTCGGCTTCCCTTGGGGCTTTGATTCTAACTGGATGTTTGAGGGAGTGATGTTATTCTGCCTATTGATCCCATTCCTTTGACCAGAGCAATCATCTATGTTCGGCCTGTCAGTGTGGTTCTTTCTAGCACCTTTTTTGTTCTTGCCATTGTTGTTGTTAGAGGAACTGGTAGAAAGGGTAAAGTTGGTTCTCTTTCTCACATCTTGACTGCCTCCTGCCAAGGTGATGCCATGGTAGGTTCAATTCTCTAATCCCATTTCGAGCCATTCGACTCCCTCCATTAACTTGATGAAGGTTTTAGACGGAGAAGTAGAGATCAGACCCTTGAGAGGTTGAGAGAAAATGTTCAAAATTATTAAGAGTGCATGCCCTTCTGATATTGGATCCTTCATCCTGTTACAGGTAGACCTCCACCTATGAATGAACTCTTTTGCCCTCTCATTGTCATTTTGCTTTAGGTTGAATAGGTGGTTGAGGGTAGGCGGAGCCTAAGTATTGAAAAGGAACCTTTCGATGAACAGGTTGATGACTTTGTCAAAATCCTGCAGTTCAATCGGGTTGATATGGTTGGCATACCATCTTGCTGCAACTCCCTCCAGACTAGGTGGAAAACATAGGAATAAAGCCCTGTTGTTCTTTCTCAATCGGTTGCAATCGGCGAAAAATGTAGCCAGATGAGCCTTGAGGTTGCCGATCCCATCAAACTTTATGAATTTATGAGGAAGACCTTCCCAGTTGTCATCTCCTTCTAAGCCATCATAAAAGTCTGCACCGGTGTAGACCCTTTTGCCTTTGTCCTGGGCTTGTAAGTCTTTGATTACACGAGTCATTTCTCTCATTTGTTCGTGCATCAGATCTTCTGCTGGGATCTGACACTTGGCTTTGCTTGCTGACTCATGCTCCTCATTGATTTTCTTTGGTCGATACAAGGGATTGTGAAAACATGCTGGTTGCTCTTCCTTTGAGTCTTCCTCTGCTGACTCTGAAGTGTTGTCATACTGAACTTGCTTCTTGTTGACTTTTCCCTTGGCTTTGCTTTTAGAAGATATTTTCTCAGGGTTTTCCTCAGCCTGTTCCGACATCATTTTGGCCATCACTTTCTGAAACAACTAGTATGTAGCTGAATCAACATTGCTTTCTGCTTCTTGGCCCTGCTGCTTGGATGACCTGATGGAGTTCATTTCCTTTCCTTCACTATCGCTTTGTTGTGGCACTGTTTCCTTTCCAGTCCTTGTCCGAACCATGATGAAATGTCAATGTCCTCTCTGTAGGTTTAAAATGGGATATTTAGAAAAAAAAATTGGAGGAAAATATGATAAGGGAAGAAATCAAAATCTGATAATGAAAATATCCCATTACGAGGGATCGGGTTGTCACCAAAAATTTGCGACAACCGCATTGTTTTTCCGTGAAAAAGGATAGAAATATGAACAAATGTTTAATTTTGAAAGGGACATATCCCGACAAAAAATTTATTTTATCATAAAAGAGGGTAAGGAAAAAAAGAATTTGAAAGAGGATATCAAAAAATTTGAAGAATTGCAGGCAGAATCAAAGAATTTGAAGAAATTAGAAGAAGAAAAGAAAAAATACACCTGGGTTTTAAAATCAAAGAGGAAGTTTTGAATAATATGTACCCAAGGTTTTGGAGAATATAAGGAATATATAAAATATCATACAATCATAGATATACAAACAAAGATGTACAAACATCATTCCCTAAAGCTGACTCTATATGCAATATTTAAAATGGCTAATAGGACCTTAATCCTAACTCTAAGATTTAGATCATCTGATTCCAATCAAGGTACGCCGATATACTCAAGCCGAAGCTTGAAGTACGTGGCATAAAATATTCCTCCGGTTCTAATTTAATGGCTTCCCAACATCCTTGAGCACCTATCAATATACCAAAGACTATGGCTCTTAGGTACGTGGTAGGGGGGCGCGAACCCAAATAGGTTGTCCAGTTGTGAGGCTCTGTCCCGAACTATGGTTCAGTGAGACAGTCCAGCAACGTGAAGACCGGGACAATATAGGTAGGGATGTTTTCAAAAACATGTTCAACATACAATAAAACCAGAAAGCTCTAATGCAAGTCCTAAAGAGAGAGAATTTAAATGAAATAGAAGCATACACTTGCATACATTGTTTATATTCAATCCCTAAAATTGAGGAGAGTTGTATTTCAGACCTAAGTCAAATGTGAACATGGAATAATCTCCTCAATATGGTCCTACCAAACCATACTTAGATCCTATATGAGATGATGTCAACTTAGGACAGAGTCTAGGCTCCTAAGGTTTGCATAAAAAATGAAGCTGACATTTATAGAAGAAAGACTTAGAAAATATCAAAGCAAAGCAAAAGGCAAAAATTCGACCGGACGAAGACGAAGTTCCATCTCGGTCGCCAAAACTGTGATCATCGCAAAAAATTTCCTCTTGGGATTTCTCTCTCTTCCTTCTATTTTCCTTTTCTAACCTCTATTTTCCTCTTTTTTGAAGAAAGAAAATAAAAGACAGAAAAAGAAGAGAGAGGAGAAAAGAAGATGAAAGAAGAAAAAAGAGGAACTCTTTTGCGGGGTCTCACTCGACCTTGATTTGAAAATATTTAGAAAATTACTCGCCTCCATTTTGAAAATTTGCGAAAAAATGGAGAGATGGGATTCACTCGTCGGTACGAGGTTCGACCGTTCCTGGCGCCTTTACCAAAGGTAAGCGAACCAAGGATCGAATCTATGCCTTTTGCTTTGCCTAAATATTATCTAAGAATTTATCCTAAGTCTAAATGCAGAAAGAATCATGCTTGTGCAATGCAAGGATGTATGCTCTTTTCAAAAAAATGGTTGTGGAAATCTCCAAGTGTTTCTCAGACGAATCTGATAATGGGGTGAAGAAATGATCTTTAACTTAGAACTTGAGATAAATCAAAAAAGATATGTGAAAGTCTTTGAAATAATCAGAGTTGGAAGAATAAATCTTGATTTTGAGAAAGAATGATTTGAAGCTAAGATGAAAGAAAATGAAGCTTCAAAGTCAGAAATGGACTTTGAATTTTTATTTTAAACTTAGATTTAGGAGAGGAAATGAATTTTTTAAGTGGAATTGAATTTAAGATTTAAGGTTGGAAATCAGAATGAGATTTGAAAATTCTAAATAGAATTGAGAAGTGGATTTGGTTTTTAGAATTTTGAGGGTCAATATACACTTGGATTTTTGAAATCTAGAATGAGATGGAATTCAAATCCAAAGTCTGGATTCTAAATAGATTTGAGATTCAAAATTGAATTCTGGATTTAGAATCCGAAATGGGAATTGGAACTGAAATATGGAATCCAAGATGGAATTGGATCCAAGATTGGGAATGGAATTTGGATCTGAAATCTGAGATCCAAGATGGATTTTGAATTCTGGATCCTAAATAGAATTTGGATCTGAGATCCTAAAATGGAATTCTGAGATCCAAAGTAGAATTGGGTTCCGGATCCTAAAATGGATTTGGATCTAAAGTTTGAGATCCAAGATGGAATTGGATTCGGGATCCTAAATGGAATTTGGATCTTATGTCTGAGATCTAAAGAGGAATTGGATTTTGGATCCTAAAATGAAATTGGAACTGGAGTCTAAGATCCAAAGTTGAATTGAATCCAAATTTTTGGAATGGAACTTGGATCTGAAATCTGAGATCCAAGATGGAATTGGATTCTGGATGCTAAATAGAATTTGGATCTGAAGTCTGAGATCCGAGGTGAAGTTGAACTCTGGATCCTGAAATGGATTTTGGATCTGGAGTCTAAGATCTAAAAAGTGGAGTTTTATACTTGGAAATCTGGATCCAAGTTGGGATTAGGATCTAACTTTGTATTTGGATTCTGAAAGTCCACATGGGACTTTTGAAGATGGGTCTGGGTTTTGAAAACCCATATCGAATTTTTTAAGAAGAGTCAAGTTTTGGGATTCAGAATCAATCTCAAACTTTGATTTTGAATTTGGAGATGAGAAAAATAAACTTGATTTTGAAACAGAAGATAACTTCAAAGTTAAATTGAACTTTGAAGTTTGAATGTTGATTTGAAAATTAAAATTTGAATATAAACATGATTTTGAAATTTCAAAGTCAAATTGGACTTTGAAATTGAATTTTTGAATTTTGAAATGAGATAGAATTGAATTGAAATTTATAAATAAGATTTGATCCGAGAAATAAAGAAAAAAGAATCACTTAGAAATTTTGAAAAGGGAATTTTGAAAATATGATGCAATTCTATCCTAAATGATGAATGAATTTTAAAATTGGATTTTGAAAAGCTATTTCATTCTTTAAATGAATTAAAAATGAGATTGAAGATATAATACATCCCTGACTATGGTCATTGAATGTATTATATAATAACCATATTTAAATTCAAGTGAAGAATAAAATACATCTTTGGTGCTTTTATAGAGTTTAGAATGACATTAACTCTCAATATACCCTGATTATGGCCATTGGTATATATATTTAATTAATTTTAAATAAAACTCTAATAAAAGAGGAAAATCTTTAAAGAAAAATATGATGAATTTTAAAAATGACCCAGCATGGATCCAATGTTACTTTATAAAAGATAAAAATCCTAAGTTTTGTTTACATCCTGACTATGGCCATTGACGTAAATCATCAACTTAGGATTAATTACCTTTTATGAAATGGTGCATGTGCCATTCGTGTTTCATCATTGTGAGATTTTGAGAAATAAAGGCAAAGAGCATGAAAAATAAATAATTTATGACATTTACCATGCTCATTCATTCCATCTAAAAATGTAAATACTCTCATTATCTCTAGCTATTACATCATTAAAGATTGCATTGAAAACCCCAGTTCTTAATCTAGAAAGGAAATTCAATAATTCACGTTTTTTTGCAAAACTGAGTTAGTACAAGAATGTAATGCATAATGGGAAATTTGACATTGAGGTGTATATGATCATGCCTACTCTAGGAAAAGAATGCCTCTATAAGATTTGGATGTTATGCCTATTGAAAATGTATAAGAAAATGATGTTTGAAATACAGATCTAATGTAAAGATGAGATGTATGAGTGGGATTAGCCTAGATGTTATTCCTATATTAAATGAGGATTGCATAAGTGATATGTATATGCCATATGCTTATGCAATGTTCCATACCTATATGCTGATGTAGTAACGAAGGGAATGGAGTTCATCTATTACATGATGGAGTTCATGACTTATTATGAGGATATACATGATGAAGCATATATACACAGGTAACATAGAGGTGTTAGTGGAGGAATGCAGGGGCGTAGGAAGTCATAGCAGCTGTCGGCCTGTTGTACTGCAGCCATGCCCGATACTGCCATAAGCATTATGAGGATGCAATACAAAGTAAGGTGTTTGGATGATACAGTGGGTGAGAGTGTAATATGCAGAAAAAGTGACTATGGTGAATGCATGGAGGCTAGTTGTATGTTTATAATACAATGACAAGACACAATACAAAAATGTGATGTGAAACAAAGATGTAAGATTTGTAATGAAGACCAAAATATCTGGATGCTGAGTTGCAATGCTAATGGAGCACAATATGTTGATGCTCAGAATATGATACATGCAAATGGGTTTTCTACAGGGTGACAGATAATACATGAACACCATGCACTCGTGCATAGTGAGAGTGGTAATGAATTGTGTGCTATAATGAATACTGCAGGGTGTAAAAGGTGAAGGCTGTAATATCATAAACTTGCTCAGAAAATGCTATATAATAGGTAAATGTATATATGCTGGTGGGGGTAAATGGTGATGTGCATAGGCAGTTTAAATGACATACCACGAAAATTTTGCAACGAAGTCAAATGACCCATTGCCAAATCAAATGTTCTACTACATGGTCATGAATGATATATTATGAAAATTTGAAGATGGATTGCAGGAAATCAACTATCATGCCATGGATGAAGGTGCCTAAGTAAGCGGAACATGCAGAGGGGACTGAAGAATGGGAATCTGGAAATAGGTTTTTGAACAAATTGATTCAGACCAAGCTCTCTTGAAGACCACCATCATGGGTCTTAGTCTTAAACAATGATTCTGCTATATTTTGAGGACTCTCAATCATTAAGACCACAACCAGTGTAGGATCCCAAGCACATCAGATGGGTTGAAATCTAAAGAAGAAGAATGAAGATATACGTATATATAAAAAGAAAAAATAGAAAATGACTTTAACCAATTTAGAATCACATATAACGCTAGAAGTTCAATGAAAAAGAGCATAACAAAACAACTAGTGTTGCAACCTGCATTCTAAAATGTGAGGAAATTTTGGTGAAAGGAATACAGTAGAGGTTTCATTTAATCAGGTTGTATCACTAGTGTTCTGCTGCAGTACTTAACAAATTCAAAATCTCAGACTGTCTAAAAATTTAATGACCAGTGACTAACTTCTAATCAACCAATCAACAGAAGTCTAGAACCCAAACGTCACTGATCCTCAGCAGGCATTTCCATCAAACGGGATCAATTATATTTGTTCCATTATTTTCAAAGAAGCAACAAAAGAGAAACCAAACTAATGACATGAAACCACATAATGATCATATGGCAGCAATTATATGACTAGGATTGATCCAGGGATCAAATTCAGGTCCGAATTCTATCAGTACAAGCATGATTGGGATGGAAATTATGCATATTTACTGGGAAAACAGTGAAAGTGTAAAAGCCCGTGGAAAAAAAATATATATAAAAAAATAAAAATATAAATCGCGTCTGACTCGTGTCAGACACGAGTCAGGGTCTGAACCCCTGTGTCGGGCTTGGATCCGGGCTGGACCCGAGCTCGAGTCGACCCGCCCCGGCTTCTCGAATTCTCGAGAAGTCGGTGTCCTTAAAAGGACACAGCGTCTCGGGCGAGGGGCAAAACCCTCGCCCTTCTCTCTCATCTGCTCCGTCTCCCTCATGCTGCCGCCGGCGATCAGAGACGCCGGCGAGCATCTTCGTCTGACAGCCTCCCCGACGACCGGCGATCCTCCCTGCGGCCTCCCGACGGTGCGAGCACTCCCCTCTTCGCTTCCCCTTTGAGTTCCGGCGACCCAGTAGCCTTCGAGCGCCGGCGACCTTCGACAGTCGGCAGCCTCAGCATCCCCCTTGTTCTGCTCCCTGCGTCGGCCACCAACGGCCTTTTAGCTCCGGCAGAACCCCCCTTCTCGTTCCCTGTGTCGTGAGAGCCGCCGACGACCCCCTCGAGCGCCGGTAACCTGCAAGCACGACCACCATCTCTTCGCCTCTCACCCTTCGAGCGAGGATTCATCGCCATCGGTCACCCCTCTGTTGTTCCTCCCTGCAGTCGCCGAGTGCCGGCGATTCGCCGCCGATCGCCGCTCGTCCCCTCCCTGTCTGGCCATCGGTTGTGCCAGGGACCCCGTGTGCCGGCGACAGCCTTCCGGCTTCGGCAATGCCACCACCCTCCATTCGGTGACCTCAGTCGACAGCAGCCTCTGGCGGCCCCGTTTGCTGTGATTTCTCGGAGGTACAACCCCCCCCCCCCCTTTTTTTCTCCTTTGTGCAGGGTGGATCGACAGGGGGGCTGAGCCCCCTGTCGTCACCACTTGTTGGCAGGGGGTTAAAACCCCCCCTGCCTCCCTGTTTGTTGATGGTCGACAGGGGGTTGAGCCCCCTGTCGTTGACCCTTCTTGGCAGGGGGTTCTGCCCCCTGTCACTCTTTCTTTGTTCTCGGTAGGGGGCGGGCCCCCCCTACCTTTGTGATTGTTTCTCGGCAGGGGGCGAGCCCCCCTGCACTCCTATCGTTTTCTGGTAGGGGGGGGAGAGGCTCCCCTTGCCCTTCATTGCTTCTCGGTAGGGGGATCGGCCCCTTGCCTCTTTTGCTTTGTCGGCAGGGGGCTCCACTTCCCCCTGCCATCCTTGTTGTGCTGGTAGGGGGCTCCATCCTCCTGCCATTTGTTTTGTTGACAGGGGGTCCCTCCCCCCCTGTTCCTTTTTGTGATTGCCTGCAGGGGGCGAGGCCCCCTGCATTTGTTTTCTGGCAGGGGGCGAGCCCCCCCTGCTCCCTTGTTGTTTCTGGTAGGGGGAGAGGCTCCTCCCCTGCCTTCCTGTGATCATCGCAAAATTTTTCCTCTCTTGTGATTTCTCTCTCTTCTTTCTCCTTCCCTTTTCTAACCTCTATTTTCCTCCTTTTTGAAGGGAGAAAAATAAAAGAAAGAAAAGAAAGAGAGAAGAGAGAGGAACTCTTTTGCGGGTTTTCACTTGACCTTGATTTGAAAAATATTTAGCAAATAACTCGCCTCCGTTTTGAAAATTGCGGGAAAAAGATGGAGAGACGGGATAAATGACCTTGATTTCTCATTTATCTTTTAAATAAACATTTTCCTTCCAAGATCCCATATGCAGGCAGGATCAGAAAAACTCCTTTTTCTCAAATCTTGTAAATCTTCAGTTAATTTTGATATATTTATCAGTTTCATTCATTTTATTCATATTTTTTTTATCAAGTTTACATCAATTTTATCAAGTTTATCAAATATTTTCTCAAAATTCCATTAAATTTTATCAATTCCTTACCCTTTCAGGTTAAGGGATAAACCTGATGCCTCTTTTCCATGAGGTATTTTCTTTATTCTTATTTTCCCCCCTCAGATTAAGGGATAAACCTGACCCTCGTTGTCCGAGGTGTTCCCATTCAGGATAAGGGAAAATCCTGAAACCCCTCGTAGGAGCAATAAACGCTACCTATGAGGATTCTTTTATAAATACAAGTTTCGTCAACCTTCATTGATTTTCTAAATTTATATCAACTTTTCTTCTTCATTTAAATTTCTTAAATTCTTTTTCCCATTCAAGATAAGGGAAAATTCTGAAACCCATCGTAGGAGCAGTAATGCTACCTACGAGAATTCTTTTGTAAACACAAGTTTCTTCATTGATTTTCTAAATTTATATCAATTTTTCTTTATTTTTATTTCCTTAAAATTCTTTTTCCCATTCAGGATAAGGGATAATCCTGAGACCCCTCGTAGGAGCAATAACGCTACCTATGAGAATTCTTTTGTAAATACACATTTTGCCAATCTTTATTGATTCTTTGTAGATTTATATCAATTTTCCTTCATTAAATTTTCTTAAATTTTATTCTTTTTCCCATTTCAGGATAAGGGATAATCCTGAAGACCTCTCGTAGGGGCAATGATGTTACCTATGAGAATTCTTTTTGCAAATACAAGTTTCATTAAATTGATTTTCTAAATTTATATTTTCTTAAATTCTATCCTTTTCCCTTTCAGGTTAAGGGATAAAACCTAAACCTCGACATTCGAGGCATTCTTTCTCAGGACAAGGGATAATCCTGAGAACACTCATAAGAGCAATAATGCTACTCGTGAGAATTCTTTTTACAAAATAAATTTTCATAAATTTTCTCAAATTTTCTCCATTTTTGTTAATCTTTCATTAAATTCTATCTCCTTCTATCTTCTTAAATTTTATTCCTTCTTTCTCCCGTTCAGGACAAGGGGTTAATCCTAAAAATTGGACCGCATACAACCAAATGTGTTGGTCCATCTAAATCCTAAATCCTAAATCATAAATCTTGTCATATCTCTTTTAAATTCAAGTCTCAAGTATATCCTCAAAAATCTCTTTCCCTTTCAGGTTAATGGATAAACCTGAATCATTATTATATCCTAAATTCTCATCAAATGTCTATCAATTCATCAAATGTCTTTCATTATCAAGCCTTCGGGTTACAATTTCATCAATGTATTATTGAGAAAGTCGGTTTTGATGTCACATAATATGATACACTGTCTCATTTGATTTTATATGATATGATAATATGTTCTCTTGAAATAATGTTATATTATGACTGAATATGTTTTGCCTTAAATCTAACGAGTAATTGATGCAAGGATATCTCACCCAATAAGGATGGAGACTTCCAATTCAAGTACAACTATGGTGCAATCATACTCCTTTAAGAAAAAGCTTGATGAGCCATGCTTTCCTAAAGTTTAAATGAAGAAATCGGCTACCTAAAGATGAAGATTTTTTTCTTCTTTAGAGTCATATGTAACAGAACCTTCAGGAACTTGCATATTACATACTCATTCATAAAAACTATATCATAAAAGTATACGATAGTTTCAAAAAGCTTCTTTTTTGAAAACCAATAAGTGTACCTTCTTACAACCTTTATGAAAAAGATATTTTGTCATATAATAATTGTACCTTCTTACAACCTTTTATGAAAAAGACATTTTATCATTGTACCTTACAAGACAACATGGAAAACGGAATGTAGGAAAAAGACAAAAACATAACATCGACTACATGGAGAAAACAAATAAAATATGTTTTTGAAAAGACTCTAATTTCCCTCTTTAAAGAAATATTTTTATAAGAAGAAGACAAAAACATAAAATCGACTACATAAGAAAAACAAATAAAATATGTTTTTGAAAAGACTTTAGTTATCTTCTTTAATGAAATGTTTCTTAAATACAAGAAGAAGACAAAAACATAAATCGGCTACACATAAGAAAAACAAATAAAATATGGTTTTAAAAGGACTCTAGTTACCTTTTTTCATAACCATAGAATGTCGACTTACTTGAAGTCATCATTCTCTCTACAAAGCATTAAATGCCTTCTGTAAATACCTTCCCAAAGAATGTCGACCTTCTTTTTGGTTCTCATTCTCTCTGGAGACTTTGAAATACACAACATAAAGAAAACCCTTGACATGACTATGTACAAATAAATATCTCAAAACACTCATAGTACTTACACTCATTTAAAGTAAAGAAGTACTAATGTACCTTAAATCATTAATTAGAATAAAGACAAAACTACAACCCAACGTTCAATGTACTATTGTAAGAAATAGACTTTTTACATAAAATATGTATTACCTAAAAATAATACAACGACTAGTGTACCCTCTATTTCACCTTTATGGAAAAAGGCATTCTCGAACTTCTCTAAAAGATGTTTTTGAAATGACCTAACATTTCACATTTCAAAAAGTTACAATTCCAAAATGCAACAACTACTTTTTATAAGCTATATAAACACACACAAATAAACTATTCAAACAATGGAATGAAATAGACGTGTGAGCTTACAAAGAGAAAAATTTATATTCGTGATTTGAAAAGAGAGCCTTGAAAAAGAAAGAGAAAAAGAAAAAGAAAGAAAAGAAAAAAAGTCAAGTCCAGCTCTTTGACAAAGAGTATCCTCTGAGTGACAAACAGAACATTCTTAGAATCCTTCATTCGTGCATTCATATCATTCTGAAGGTTCTATAGGAAGTATTGTAACTCTGTTATTCACTGTATTCCTTCTTTGTTTAAAGAAGTAGACCTTTGTGAAAGAGGGTGTTGCCCTTCTCTGTTGAGAGAAGAAGACCTCTTGGGAAGAGGGTGTGCCCCTTCTCTGTTGAGAGAAGAAGACCTCTTGGGAAGAGGGTGTTGTACTATTTATCCGGTGACTCGGATGTTATAGTGGAAAGCTCAAGTGGTTTGCTTGGGGACTGGATGTAGGTCTGGATATTGACCGAACCAGTATAACTTCTGTGTTTTATGTGTTGTGCCTTATTGCTTAGTTATTTTATTTTATCGATCATAATCATATTTCACTATTCACCCCCCCTCTAGTGGAATTTCATTTGGTATCAGAGCAGGTTTGATGGTTTCGACGTAACAAGTCTTCCAGCACAAATGGCATCTACCTCTTATGCTCGTGATATTCAAGGTCAACACGCATCTCGTCCTCCCTTCTTCAATGGCTCCAACTATGGATATTGGAAGTGCAGAATGGCTATCTTTCTCAAATCCATAGACTTTGCTGTATGGAAAATTGTTGAGCATCCATACACATCTCCATCCGCAGACTATAACTTATGGTCTGATGAAGAAAAGAAAATGGAAAACCTAAATGCAAAGGCTATGAATGCCTTATATTGTGCCATTGATCAGAATGAATTCAACAGAATATCTATATGTGAATCTGCATATGACATTTGGCATTCTTTGGAGGTTATTCATGAAGGAACCAACAAAGTAAAAGAAGCCAAAATATCATCTCTTGTTAGAAAGTATGAGTTGTTCAAAATGAACAAAGATGAACCCATCACAAAGATGTTTACCAGATTCACCAACATCACCAATGATCTGAAATCTCTGGGTGTAACATATTCCCAGACTGAAAAGGTGAAGAAAATCTTGAGATCTCTCACAACTGATTGGGAGAAAAAGACTACTGCTATTGAAGAAGCTCAAGATTTATCTAAACTTACATTGGACGACTTAATAGGCAATCTTATGGCCTATGAAGTCCACATGAAAGAAAGAAGGGAAGAAGAGCAACCAATAAAGAAAACTCTAGCTTTCCCAGCCCTATCTGAGAATGAAAACTCAGATAAAGAATCAGAAATTGCGCTACTTACCAGAAAATTCCAGCGCTTCATGAGAAGGAACCGGCTTCCAAACAGGCACAAGGAAAGAAAAGATCTTAAAGAAGATCCCATGTGCTTTCAGTGTAATAAGCCAGGCCACTTAAAACGTGACTGTCCACTTCTCAAAAGAAAGTCCAAAACTGAGGAACCAAAGAAGAGGTTCTTCAAGAAAAAAGCTCTGCATGCTCAATGGGATGATTCAGAACCATCCACTAGTGGAGAGTCAAGTGATGATGAAGCCGAAACTGCAAATATGTGCTTCATGGCAAACGAAAGTTCGGTAAGTGAAATCTCTGATTTTTCCTTTGAAGAACTTCTAGATGCTTTTCAAGATCTATTTGAAGAATCTAGAAAATTGAGTTTCAAAAATAAAGTTTTAAAATCTGAAAATTTAAAGCTTTCTCAAGAGAATGAAAAACTCAACAGTGAAAATTCTGAGTTGAAAAAGAAAAATCTTTTGCTTATGTCTGAAATTTCTTCTACTAGCTCCAAAACTAAAAATATGCAAGTAGAGATTTCAGAGCTAAAAAGTAAAACTGAGAACCTCATGAAAACGGTTTTCAAGTTTACTAAAGGTAAAGAGAACTTGGATAAACTCTTATCCTCTCAGAAGGTCTTTTTTTACAAGAATGGTATTGGCTACTCTCATTTCAAAAAACCTTCTTGTATAAATCAAAAGACCACGTTTGTGAAAAGTTCATCTGAACTAAATAACGAGTATTACAATGTTAATCTTTTTAACTCCTCTAAAGAGATAGACAAACCCAAATCCAAATGGATATGGGTTCCAAAGTCTAACAAAAAAGGACCCGATTGGGTACCAAAAAGAAGATTTACTTAATGTTTTGCAGGCTCCAAAGAAGAAGAGCAAATGGATATTAGATAGTGGATGTTCAAAGAACATGATAGGCCATCCAGACCTTTTTGCTCTTCTTCATCATAAAGAAGGAGGAATCGTCACCTTTGGAGATAACAACAAAGGTTTGATAATTGGTATTGGAAATATTGGTAACATAGACAAACCTCTTATCAAAGACGTTCTCCTTGTTAAAGGCTTAAAACATAACCTACTAAGTATCAGTCAAATGTGTGACACAGGTTATAATGTTAGCTTTAATCATGATGCATGCCTCATAGCTGACACAAATGAAAACATCATCTTAAAAGGTATAAGAAAGAATAATATATATGAACTATACCTAGAAAACATCACAGAACATTGCCTCATAGCTAATAATGACACTCAACATCTATGGCACATGAGAATGGGTCATGTCAATTCTAAATACATGTCCAAACTAGCTAAAGATAAGTTAGTACGTGGGTTACCCAACATATCTTTTAAAAAGGATTATTTTTGTGATGCATGTCAATTAGGAAAATTGTCAAAATCTTCTTTCAAATCAAAGAATGTCATTTCAAGTAAAAGACCTTTAGAGCTTCTCCACCTGGACCTTTTTGGTCCTTCTAGGGTAGCTAGCCTTAATCATAATAGATATGCTTTTGTCATTGTAGATGATTACTCAAGATTTACTTGGGTAATATTTTTGAAAAACAAAAGTGACACGTTTTGTCAGTTTGAAATCTTATGTAAAAAATTACAAAACGAAAAATCGTGTTCTATTGTTAAAATCCGTAGTGACCATGGAGGAGAATTTGAAAATGAACTCTTTGATAATTTTTGTAACTTGCATGGTATTTCTCATAACTTTGCCTTTCCAAGAGCTGCACCTCAAAATGGTGTAGTAGAAAGAAAGAATAGAACCCTTCAGGAATCTGCCAGGACTATGCTCCAACACAATAATCTTGCAAAATCTTTTTGGGCAGAAGCTGTTAATACTGCATGCTACATAACAAATAGAGTTCTTATTAGACCCTTATTAAATAAAACTCCCTATGAACTATTCTATGACAGAACTCCAAGAATAGACTATTTTAAAATCTTTGGATGTAAATGCTTTATCCTAAACACAAAAGATAGCCTGGATAAGTTTGATGCTAAATCTGTTGAAGGCATATTCTTAGGATATTCAAGTCATAGTAAAGCATACAGAGTTTTCAATAAGAGTCATAATACTATTGAAGAATCTATGCATGTTAGTTTTTGTGAATCTATTGATCAATCTGTTCATATACAAACTAATGATGATGATGTTGAAAGTACAGATTTATTTTTAGATAACACAGCTAAGTCTAATGAAGATGATCACCAAAGAACCTTTGTCGATATCAAAGATCATCCTTAAAAGCAGATTTTGGGAGAACTAACAAAGGGGGTTCAAACTAAAGCTCAGCTAGAACGGATTGCAAACATGGCATTCATTTCTCAACTTGAACCAAAGAAGATTGATGAAGCCATCATTGATGAGTTCTGGATGCTAGCCATGACTGAAGAACTGAATCAATTCCAAAGAAATGACGTTTGGGATCTTGTACCTAGACCAAAGGATCATCCAATCATTGGGACAAGATGGTTCTTCAGAAACAAGCTAGACGAAACAGGTAATGTTATAAGAAACAAGGCCAGACTAGTAGCTCAAGGATACAACCAGGAGGAAGGTATTGACTTTGATGAAACATTTGCTCCTGTTGCTAGACTTGAATCTATTAGAATGCTCTTAGCATATGCAAGCTATATGGATTTCAAATTATTTCAAACGGATGTTAAAAGTGCTTTCTTAAATGGTTTTATAAATGAAGAAGTCTATGTAAAACAACCTCCAGGATTTGAAAATGAACAATACTTAGATCATGTTTTTAAACTCAAACGTGCTTTATATGGTTTAAAACAAGCACCTCGTGCTTGGTACGAAAGACTTAAAACCTTTTTATTAAAAACTGGTTTTTCTGTTGGCAAAGCAGATTCTACACTATTTGTCAAAGTAGTGAATAATCATACCCTAATTGTTCAAATTTATGTTGACGACATCATCTTTGGATCTTCTAACAACACTCTCTGTGAAGATTTTTCTAAGTCCATGCAGAAGGAATTCGAAATGAGTATGATGGGAGAACTCACCTACTTTCTTGGACTGCATATTAAGCAAACCAAGGATGGAGTTTTCATCAATCAATCTAAGTATGCTCATGAACTTCTGAAGAGGTTCAACATGAACTCAACTGCTTCAAAATCCACTCCTATGAGCACCACTACTGTGTTGGACAAAGATGAAGATGGTAAGACTGTTGATACAAAGGTATACCGAGGTATGATGGGATCACTTCTTTATTTAACTGCTAGCCGTCCAGATATAATGTTTAGTGTTTGCTTGTGTGCTAGATTTCAGTCAAATCCAAAAGAATCACATCTTAAAGCTGTAAAAAGAATAATGAGATATTTAAAAGACACAATTGATTTTGGATTATTCTATTCAAAATCCTTTACATTTGATCTAATCTCATACAGCGATGCTGACTTTGCTGGAAGTAAATCTGACAGAAAAAGCACAAGTGGAACATGTCACATGCTAGGGCACTCACTAGTATCATGGTTCAGTAAGAAACAGAACTGTGTATCATTATCAACTACTGAAGCCGAATACATTGCTGCTAGCCTAGCTTGTACTCAAGTTATCTGGATGAAACAAACTTTAAAAGATTTTGGTTTAAATTTTGAAAATACAACTATTTTCTGTGATAATACGAGTGCTATAAACCTATCTAAGAATCCTATTTTACACTCACGAACTAAGCACATTCAAATAAGACACCACTTCTTAAGAGAACAAGTCTTAAACAACATAATTAAACTAGAATTCATACCCACTAATCAACAGTTAGCAGACATATTCACTAAACCATTAAAACATGAAGACTTCACACGAATTAGAAGAGAACTAGGAATATGCAAACTAAGTGACTTATAAATTAATTACACTTAATATAATACTTCTTATAAGTCTTGTTTAAATCTTATGTTAAATTGCTTTCCTTCTTATCGTTTTTAGCTAGTCAAACTAAGTTTCCATATTCACGTATTCTTATAAGACACATTCTTTATGTCATTCAACTTGTCATCTTTCAAGTACACATCCATTATAACTCCTTGTCCTATCTCCTTTCTCTCATATCTATAAAAACTTATTATATTAAAAGCTATCCTAACAATGTTCACATTACTCAACTCCTTTAATATTTTTTGTCCTTTATGAAAACTTGTCTTACGATAAATTGTTTCACCTCTCTACTTAGTTTATGAGAACTCATACTCTTCATTAGTTAAAATCGAATGACTAGTTGATCTCTCTAAAAGATCTAGTTGCTATATTCACACGTAAATTTTTTTACTATATCATCTATTATATCATAGCCCAACAAACTATCTATTATCATCTCTCTTGTATACAAATTAAGCCTCCGTTTTTTTTTGTCTACTCTTGTTTAAAACTTAACCTTGTCGAGTTTCTTTAAATAAATCATATCATTCATAACTTTATGTCTTTCATCAACCTTTTTATTACTTCTTTATCCTTCACAAAAATCCATATATGTCATCTCACTTCTCTCTATGACAACTCACATTTATTACTCTTCATTCATAAATATTTTTTGTCCCCTCATTTCATCTCTCGAATACATTTTTTTTTACATTTTTGAATCCGACTCCTCCATGTCCATTCTTATATATTTTTTAAACTCTTTCTCCTTTTTTGTCTCATCATCTCTTACCACTAGTCTAAGTCAAAATATGTCTTTCTCATATCCACGTATACTCTTAAACAATTACGAACATTAATCATGAAACATTTTTTTAAGGCACTCTTTTCTTTAAAATGTCATATCTTTCAAAGTACACATCCCATGGTCAACCTATGACCTTTCTTTCCATCCGTGACCTTATATCTCTCTCTTATTGTGTATCTCTCTAAAATCGAGAACCTTTAAAGTCTTGCCTCCAAGCAAACCTTTATTTATTCTATCTCTACTTTATGTCATATCTAAATCAAGTAAATGTTGTCCTTTATCTTCTTTCTCTCCTCTCTAGATATCCACATCATCTTTTTATGTCTTTAACTCTCCATTCACGAAATTAGAATCCCTTCACATAGAGTAACAAGTTGTTTGTCTTGTTAGGCCATTATTTTCAAGATCAATCATTTTTTTTAAAACAAGACACCCCATACTCTATTAATGGTTTCCCCCACTAGTCGATAAACTCATCCATAGTAAAATCTATATATTTCAATAACTATGTCCTCCTCAATCTAATATAATACACTATCCTCAAACATTGATTTGATTTGTCATTCACAAGTCTCTTAACTTACTCCTCACGGATTTCCTTTTTTGACTAAAATCTAAAAATTACTCACTTCCAATGTCATTCATTTCATATCAACAATTATTTTCTTCCTTCTATTTAATCAATTGGTTCATCTCTTGCCATTCCATTCGAACTTTTCTATCCTTATACAAACTTTCTCTCGGTTCTAGCTCCTTTCTCTCCTAGTAATTTATTTTCAAGGCATTCGATAATGGCTTCCTCCTCCACCAATGTGATCACCTCCGCCGATCTAAGGTATCCTGATTTGTTTCACACCTACAACTCACTCTGCTCTCGCCCCATTCATGAAGGAAAATTGATCAACTTTGACGACTTCATGTTCTTCGACTTAGACACCTATCTCCCTGAACTCAAACCTCTCATAGGATCTTCCTCTCCAGCTGCCTATTATCCCGAACTAGTCTGATTGTTTTACACCAACTTCTCTTCTGATCATGAACAAACCTCAATCACCAGCAAAGTCCGAGGACAGCTGATGATTTTCGATGCTTCCGATCTAGGTAGAATTCTAAACTTACCTTCCACCGGTACCGACCTTAACACCATAGTACCAATCGACCGATCGGTACTTCGAAAAATACTTCTCTGCATCAACTGCTACCAACTTCCGTGGCACATGAGGAATCTCCAAGCATCCCCGCCAGGGATTAGTTCCTCGAAAAATCTCTCTTCTTATCTACGCAATCCTTTTTTCTCTTCCGATAAATTGGTCATCCATTCTTTTCGACCTCTTTATTCGTTATCAGAAATTTGAGCCTCTTCTTTTTGGGTGTTTTATAACTCCCATTCTCAAATACTTCCACGTACCACTTCACAACGAAGTCATCCTCCGTCCCTCTCACGTCCTCGATGGTACCACCTTCAATCTTAGGTCCCTGCACATGCCCGGCTCTGATGAAGCAGATCCAATGTCCTCCTTCAATTACTTTTCTGCTATGATGGATATCGAGCAAACTCAGGATCGAATCCTTCGTAATCAAGCCCTGTTGCAGCAGACTC
The DNA here is from genome assembly GCF_984573655.1 of Nuphar pumila. Lineage (NCBI taxonomy): Eukaryota > Viridiplantae > Streptophyta > Magnoliopsida > Nymphaeales > Nymphaeaceae > Nuphar > Nuphar pumila. The sequence goes on from NC_143261.1 coordinate 46,811,059, forward strand.
GCAAGCGGAATCGTGCCAACCGGACACCTTCACCTTCTCCACCTTCGAGATAGCCTCATTTTTTATTTTGTCCGTAATAAATTTTAAATACTTTCAGTCTATAATATTTTTTTTACTTTAATCCCTCCTTTTTGTCCATGACAAAGGGGGAGAAAACCTGTCTCCATTATTGGAGAAATATTCTCTCTTTAAACATTATTTCACTTTTTTATCATATTATTATTTCTATGCATAATGTCTTTTTGACAGGGGGAGCATATTTTGTCATCATCAAAAAGGGGGAGAATATTGAGAAACTCGGTTTTGATGTCACATAATATGATACACTGTCTCATTTGATTTTATATGATATGATAATGTGTTCTCTTGAAATAATGTTATATTATGACTGAATATGTTTTGCCTTAAATCTAACGAGTATTTGATGCAAGGATATCTCACCCAATAAGAATGGAGACTTCCAATTCAAGTACAACTATGGTGCAATCATACTCCTTGAAGAAAAAGCTTGATGAGCCATGCTTTCCTAAAGTTCAAATGAAGAAATCGGCTACCTCAAGATGAAGATTTTTTTCTTCTTTAGAGTCATATGTAACAGAACCTTCAGGAACTTGCATATTGCATATTATATACTCATTCATAAAAACTATATCATAAAAGTATACGATAGTTTCAAAAAGCTTCTTTTTTGAAAACCAATAAGTGTACCTTCTTACAACCTTTATGAAAAAGATATTTTGTCATATAATAATTGTACCTTCTTACAACCTTTTATGAAAAAGACATTTTATCATTGTACCTTACAAGACAACATGGAAAAAGGAATGTAGGAAAAAGACAAAAACATAACATCGACTACATGGAGAAAACAAATAAAATATGTTTTTGAAAAGACTCTAATTTCCCTCTTTAAAGAAATATTTTTATAAGAAGAAGACAAAAACATAAAATCGACTACATAAGAAAAACAAATAAAATATGTTTTTGAAAAGACTTTAGTTATCTTCTTTAATGAAATGTTTCTTAAATACAAGAAGAAGACAAAAACATAAATCGGCTACACATAAGAAAAACAAATAAAATATGGTTTTAAAAGGACTCTAGTTACCTTTTTTCATAATCATAGAATGTCGACTTACTTGAAGTCATCATTCTCTCTACAAAGCATTAAATGCCTTCTGTAAATACCTTCCCAAAGAATGTCGACCTTCTTTTTGGTTCTCATTCTCTCTGGAGACTTTGAAATACACAACATAAAGAAAACCCTTGACATGACTATGTACAAATAAATATCTCAAAACACTCATAGTACTTACACTCATTTAAAGTAAAGAAGTACTAATGTACCTTAAATCATTAATTAGAATAAAGACAAAACTACAACCCAACGTTCAATGTACTATTGTAAGAAATAGACTTTTTACATAAAATATGTATTACCTAAAAATAATACAACGACTAGTGTACCCTCTATTTCACCTTTATGGAAAAAGGCATTCTCGAACTTCTCTAAAAGATGTTTTTGAAATGACCTAACATTTCACATTTCAAAAAGTTACAATTCCAAAATGTAACGACTACTTTTTATAAGCTATATAAACACACACAAATAAACTATTCAAACAATGGAATGAAATAGACGTGTGAGCTTACAAAGAGAAAAATTTATATTCGTGATTTGAAAAGAGAGCCTTGAAAAAGAAAGAGAAAAAGAAAAAGAAAGAAAAGAAAAAAAGTCAAGTCCAGCTCTTTGACAAAGAGTATCCTCTGAGTGACAAACAGAACATTCTTAGAATCCTTCATTCGTGCATTCATATCATTCTGAAGGTTCTATAGGAAGTATTGTAACTCTGTTATTCACTGTATTCCTTCTTTGTTTAAAGAAGTAGACCTTTGTGAAAGAGGGTGTTGCCCTTCTCTGTTGAGAGAAGAAGACCTCTTGGGAAGAGGGTGTGCCCCTTCTCTGTTGAGAGAAGAAGACCTCTTGGGAAGAGGGTGTTGTACTATTTATCCGGTGACTCGGATGTTATAGTGGAAAGCTCAAGTGGTTTGCTTGGGGACTGAATGTAGGTCTGGATATTAACCGAACCAGTATAACTTCTGTGTTTTATGTGTTGTGCCTTATTGCTTAGTTATTTTATTTTATCGATCATAATCATATTTCACTATTCACCCCCCTCTAGTGGAATTTTATTTGGTATCAGAGCAGGTTTGATGGTTTCGACGTAACAAGTCTTCCAGCACAAATTGCATCTACCTCTTATGCTCGTGATATTCAATGTCAACACGCATCTCGTCCTCCCTTCTTCAATGGCTCCAACTATGGATATTGGAAGTGCAGAATGGCTATCTTTCTCAAATCCATAGACTTTGCTGTATGAAAAATTGTTGAGCATCCATACACATCTCCATCCGCAGACTATAACTTATGGTCTGATGAAGAAAAGAAAATGGAAAACCTAAATGCAAAGGCTATGAATGCCTTATATTGTGCCATTGATCAGAATGAATTCAACAGAATATTTATATGTGAATCTGCATATGACATTTGGCATTCTTTGGAGGTTATTCATGAAGGAACCAACAAAGTAAAAGAAGCCAAAATATCATCTCTTGTTAGAAAGTATGAGTTGTTCAAAATGAACAAAGATGAACCCATCACAAAGATGTTTACCAGATTCACCAACATCACCAATGATCTGAAATCTCTGGGTGTAACATATTCCTAGACTGAAAAGGTGAAGAAAATCTTGAGATCTCTCACAACTGATTGGGAGAAAAAGACTACTGCTATTGAAGAAGCTCAAGATTTATCTAAACTTACATTGGACGACTTAATAGGCAATCTTATGGCCTATGAAGTCCACATGAAAGAAAGAAGGGAAGAAGAGCAACCAATAAAGAAAACTCTAGCTTTCCCAGCCCTATCTGAGAATGAAAACTCAGATAAAGAATCAAAAATTGCGCTACTTACCAGAAAATTCCAGCGCTTCATGAGAAGGAACCGGCTTCCAAACAGGCACAAGGAAAGAAAAGATCTTAAAGAAGATCCCATGTGCTTTCAGTGTAATAAGCCAGGCCACTTAAAACGTGACTGTCCACTTCTCAAAAGAAAGTCCAAAACTGAGGAACCAAAGAAGAGGTTCTTCAAGAAAAAGGCTCTGCATGCTCAATGGGATGATTCAGAACCATCCACTAGTGGAGAGTCAAGTGATGATGAAGCCGAAACTGCAAATATGTGCTTCATGGCAAACGAAAGTTCGGTAAGTGAAATCTCTGATTTTTCCTTTGAAGAACTTCTAGATGCTTTTCAAGATCTATTTGAAGAATCTAGAAAATTGAGTTTCAAAAATAAAGTTTTAAAATCTGAAAATTTAAAGCTTTCTCAAGAGAATGAAAAACTCAACAGTGAAAATTCTGAGTTGAAAAAGAAAAATCTTTTGCTTATGTCTGAAATTTCTTCTACTAGCTCCAAAACTAAAAATATGCAAGTAGAGATTTCAGAGCTAAAAAGTAAAACTGAGAACCTCATGAAAACGGTTTTCAAGTTTACTAAAGGTAAAGAGAACTTGGATAAACTCTTATCCTCTCAGAAGGTCTTTTTTTACAAGAATGGTATTGGCTACTCTCATTTCAAAAAACCTTCTTGTATAAATCAAAAGACCACGTTTGTGAAAAGTTCATCTGAACTAAATAAGGAGTATTACAATGTTAATCTTTTTAACTCCTCTAAAGAGATAGACAAACCCAAATCCAAATGGATATGGGTTCCAAAGTCTAACAAAAAAGGACCCGATTGGGTACCAAAAAGGAGATTTACTTAATGTTTTGCAGGCTCCAAAGAAGAAGAGCAAATGGATATTAGATAGTGGATGTTCAAAGCACATGACAGGACATCCAGACCTTTTTGCTCTTCTTCATCATAAAGAAGGAGGAATCGTCACCTTTGGAGATAACAACAAAGGTTTGATAATTGGTATTGGAAATATTGGTAACATAGACAAACCTCTTATCAAAGACGTTCTCCTTGTTAAAGGCTTAAAACATAACCTACTAAGTATCAGTCAAATGTGTGACACAGGTTATAATGTTAGCTTTAATCATGATGCATGCCTCATAGCTGACACAAATGAAAACATCATCTTAAAAGGTATAAGAAAGAATAATATATATGAACTATACCTAGAAAACATCACAGAACATTGCCTCATAGCTAATAATGACACTCAACATCTATGGCACATGAGAATGGGTCATGTCAAATTCTAAATACATGTCCAAACTAGCTAAAGATAAGTTAGTACGTGGGTTACCCAACATATCTTTTAAAAAGGATTATTTTTGTGATGCATGTCAATTAGGAAAATTGTCAAAATCTTCTTTCAAATCAAAGAATGTCATTTCAAGTAAAAGACCTTTAGAGCTTCTCCACCTGGACCTTTTTGGTCCTTCTAGGGTAGCTAGCCTTAATCATAATAGATATGCTTTTGTCATTGTAGATGATTACTCAAGATTTACTTGGGTAATATTTTTGAAAAACAAAAGTGACACGTTTTGTCAGTTTGAAATCTTATGTAAAAAATTACAAAACAAAAAATCGTGTTCTATTGTTAAAATCCGTAGTGACCATGGAGGAGAATTTGAAAATGAACTCTTTGATAATTTTTGTAACTTGCATGGTATTTCTCATAACTTTGCCTTTCCAAGAGCTGCACCTCAAAATGGTGTAGTAGAAAGAAAGAATAGAACCCTTCAGGAATCTGCCAGGACTATGCTCCAACACAATAATCTTGCAAAATCTTTTTGGGCAGAAGCTGTTAATACTGCATGCTACATAACAAATAGAGTTCTTATTAGACCCTTATTAAATAAAACTCCCTATGAACTATTCTATGACAGAACTCCAAGAATAGACTATTTTAAAATCTTTGGATGTAAATGCTTTATCCTAAACACAAAAGATAGCCTGGATAAGTTTGATGCTAAATCTGTTGAAGGCATATTCTTAGGATATTCAAGTCATAGTAAAGCATACAGAGTTTTCAACAAGAGTCATAATACTATTGAAGAATCTATGCATGTTAGTTTTTGTGAATCTATTGATCAATCTGTTCATATACAAACTAATGATGATGATGTTGAAAGTACAGATTTATTTTTAGATAACACAGCTAAGTCTAATGAAGATGATCACCAAAGAACCTTTGTCGATATCAAAGATCATCCTCAAAAGCAGATTTTGGGAGAACTAACAAAGGGGGTTCAAACTAGAGCTCAGCTAGAACGGATTGCAAACATGGCATTCATTTCTCAACTTGAACCAAAGAAGATTGATGAAGCCATCATTGATGAGTTCTGGATGCTAGCCATGACTGAAGAACTGAATCAATTCCAAAGAAATGACGTTTGGGATCTTGTACCTAGACCAAAGGATCATCCAATCATTGGGACAAGATGGATCTTCAGAAACAAGCTAGACGAAACAGGTAATGTTATAAGAAACAAGGCCAGACTAGTAGCTCAAGGATACAACCAGGAGGAAGGTATTGACTTTGATGAAACATTTGCTCCTGTTGCTAGACTTGAATCTATTAGAATGCTCTTAGCATATGCAAGCTATATGGATTTCAAATTATTTCAAACGGATGTTAAAAGTGCTTTCTTAAATGGTTTTATAAATGAAGAAGTCTATGTAAAACAACCTCCAGGATTTGAAAATGAACAATACCCAGATCATGTTTTTAAACTCAAACGTGCTTTATATGGTTTAAAACAAGCACCTCGTGCTTGGTACGAAAGACTTAAAACCTTTTTATTAAAAACTGGTTTTTCTGTTGGCAAAGCAGATTCTACACTATTTGTCAAAGTAGTGAATAATCATACCCTAATTGTTCAAATTTATGTCGACGACATCATCTTTGGATCTTCTAACAACACTCTCTGTGAAGATTTTTCTAAGTCCATGCAGAAGGAATTCGAAATGAGTATGATGGGAGAACTCACCTACTTTCTTGGACTGCATATTAAGCAAACCAAGGATGGAGTTTTCATCAATCAATCTAAGTATGCTCATGAACTTCTGAAGAGGTTCAACATGAACTCAACTGCTTCAAAATCCACTCCTATGAGCACCACTACTGTGTTGGACAAAGATGAAGATGGTAAGACTGTTGATACAAAGGTATACCGAGGTATGATGGGATCACTTCTTTATTTAACTGCTAGCCGTCCAGATATAATGTTTAGTGTTTGCTTGTGTGCTAGATTTCAGTCAAATCCAAAAGAATCACATCTTAAAGCTGTAAAAAGAATAATGAGATATTTAAAAGACACAATTGATTTTGGATTATTCTATTCAAAATCCTCTACATTTGATCTAATCTCATACAGCGATGCTGACTTTGCTGGAAGTAAATCTGACAGAAAAAGCACAAGTGGAACATGTCACATGCTAGGGCACTCACTAGTATCATGGTTCAGTAAGAAACAGAACTGTTTATCATTATCAACTACTGAAGCCGAATACATTGCTGCTAGCCTAGCTTGTACTCAAGTTATCTGGACGAAACAAACTTTAAAAGATTTTGGTTTAAATTTTGAAAATACAACTATTTTCTGTGATAATACGAGTGCTATAAACCTATCTAAGAATCCTATTTTACACTCACGAACTAAGCACATTCAAATAAGACACCACTTCTTAACAGAACAAGTCTTAAACAACATAATTAAACTAGAATTCATACCCACTAATCAACAGTTAGCACACATATTCACTAAACCATTAAAACATGAAGACTTCACACGAATTAGAAGAGAACTAGGAATATGCAAACTAAGTGACTTATAAATTAATTACACTTAATATAATACTTCTTATAAGTCTTGTTTAAATCTTATGTTAAATTGCTTTCCTTATCGTTTTTAGCTAGTCAAACTAAGTTTCCATATTCACGTATTCTTATAAGACACATTCTTTATGTCATTCAACTTGTCATCTTTCAAGTACACATCCATTATAACTCCTTGTCCTATCTCCTTTCTCTCATATCCATAAAAACTTATTATATTAAAAGCTATCCTAACAATGTTCACATCACTCAACTCCTTTAATATTTTTTGTCCTTTATGAAAACTTGTCTTACGATAAATTGTTTCACCTCTCTACTTAGTTTATGAGAACTCATACTCTTCATTAGTTAAAATCGAATGACTAGTTGATCTCTCTAAAAGATCTAGTTGCTATATTCACACGTAAATTTTTTTACTATATCATCTATTATATCATAGCCCAGAAGTTCATGAGTATGATGGGAGAACTCACCTACTTTCTTGGACTGCATATTAAGCAAACCAAGGATGGAGTTTTCATCAATCAATCTAAGTATGCTCATGAACTTCTGAAGAGGTTCAACATGAACTCAACTGCTTCAAAATCCACTCCTATGAGCACCACTACTGTGTTGGACAAAGATGAAGATGGTAAGACTGTTGATACAAAGGTATACCGAGGTATGATAGGATCACTTCTTTATTTAACTGCTAGCCGTCCAGATATAATGTTTAGTGTTTGCTTGTGTGCTAGATTTCAGTCAAATCCAAAAGAATCACATCTTAAAGCTGTAAAAAGAATAATGAGATATTTAAAAGACACAATTGATTTTGGATTATTCTATTCAAAATCCTCTACATTTGATCTAATCTCATACAGCGATGCTGACTTTGCTGGAAGTAAATCTGACAGAAAAAGCACAAGTGGAACATGTCACATGCTAGGGCACTCACTAGTATCATGGTTCAGTAAGAAACAGAACTGTGTATCATTATCAACTACTGAAGCCGAATACATTGCTGCTAGCCTAGCTTGTACTCAAGTTATCTGGATGAAACAAACTTTAAAAGATTTTGGTTTAAATTTTGAAAATACAACTATTTTCTGTGATAATACGAGTGCTATAAACCTATCTAAGAATCCTATTTTACACTCACGAACTAAGCACATTCAAATAAGACACCACTTCTTAAGAGAACAAGTCTTAAACAACATAATTAAACTAGAATTCATACCCACTAATCAACAGTTAGCAGACATATTCACTAAACCATTAAAACATGAAGACTTCACACGAATTAGAAGAGAACTAGGAATATGCAAACTAAGTGACTTATAAATTAATTACACTTAATATAATACTTCTTATAAGTCTTGTTTAAATCTTATGTTAAATTGCTTTCCTTCTTATCGTTTTTAGCTAGTCAAACTAAGTTTCCATATTCACGTATTCTTATAAGACACATTCTTTATGTCATTCAACTTGTCATCTTTCAAGTACACATCCATTATAACTCCTTGTCCTATCTCCTTTCTCTCATATCTATAAAAACTTATTATATTAAAAGCTATACTAACAATGTTCACATTACTCAACTCCTTTAATATTTTTTGTCCTTTATGAAAACTTGTCTTACGATAAATTGTTTCACCTCTCTACTTAGTTTATGAGAACTCATACTCTTCATTAGTTAAAATCGAATGACTAGTTGATCTCTCTAAAAGATCTAGTTGCTATATTCACACGTAAATTTTTTTACTATATCATCTATTATATCATAGCCCAACAAACTATCTATTATCATCTCTCTTGTATACAAATTAAGCCTCCGTTTTTTTTTGTCTACTCTTGTTTAAAACTTAACCTTGTCGAGTTTCTTTAAATAAATCATATCATTCATAACTTTATGTCTTTCATCAACCTTTTTATTACTTCTTTATCCTTCACAAAAATCCATATATGTCATCTCACTTCTCTCTATGACAACTCACATTTATTACTCTTCATTCATAAATATTTTTTGTCCCCTCATTTCATCTCTCGAATACATTTTTTTTTACATTTTTGAATCCGACTCCTCCATGTCCATTCTTATATATTTTTTAAACTCTTTCTCCTTTTTTGTCTCATCATCTCTTACCACTAGTCTAAGTCAAAATATGTCTTTCTCATATCCACGTATACTCTTAAACAATTACGAACATTAATCATGAAACATTTTTTTAAGGCACCCTTTTCTTTAAAATGTCATATCTTTCAAAGTACACATCCCATGGTCAACCTATGACCTTTCTTTCCATCCGTGACCTTATATCTCTCTCTTATTGTGTATCTCTCTAAAATCGAGAACCTTTAAAGTCTTGCCTCCAAGCAAACCTTTATTTATTCTATCTCTACTTTATGTCATATCTAAATCAAGTAAATGTTGTCCTTTATCTTCTTTCTCTCCTCTCTAGATATCCACATCATCTTTTTATGTCTTTAACTCTCCATTCACGAAATTAGAATCCCTTCACATAGAGTAACAAGTTTTTTGTCTTGTTAGGCCATTATTTTCAAGATCAATCATTTTTTTTAAAACATGACACCCCATACTCTATTAATGGTTTCCCCCACTAGTCGATAAACTCATCCATAGTAAAATCTATATATTTCAATAACTATGTCCTCCTCAATCTAATATAATACACTATCCTCAAACATTGATTTGATTTGTCATTCACAAGTCTCTTAACTTACTCCTCACGGATTTCCTTTTTTGACTAAAATCTAAAAATTACTCACTTCCAATGTCATTCATTTCATATCAACAATTATTTTCTTCCTTCTATTTAATCAATTGGTTCATCTCTTGCCATTCCATTCGAACTTTTCTATCCTTATACAAACTTTCTCTCGGTTCTAGCTCCTTTCTCTCCTAGTAATTTATTTTCAAGGCATTCGATAATGGCTTCCTCCTCCACCAATGTGATCACCTCCGCCGATCTAAGGTATCCTGATTTGTTTCACACCTACAACTCACTCTGCTCTCGCCCCATTCATGAAGGAAAATTGATCAACTTTGACGACTTCATGTTCTTCGACTTAGACACCTATCTCCCTGAACTCAAACCTCTCATAGGATCTTCCTCTCCAGCTGCCTATTATCCCGAACTAGTCTGATTGTTTTACACCAACTTCTCTTCTGATCATGAACAAACCTCAATCACCAGCAAAGTCCGAGGACAGCTGATGATTTTCGATGCTTCCGATCTAGGTAGAATTCTAAACTTACCTTCCACCGGTACCGACCTTAACACCATAGTACCAATCGACCGATCGGTACTTTGAAAAATACTTCTCTGCACCAACTGCTACCAACTTCCGTCGCACATGAGGAATCTTCAACCTCATGCTCAGCTACTTGCCCAGATTCTTCTCCACAACATCTATCCCAAGCATCCTCGCCAGGGATTAGTTCCTCGAAAAATCTCTCTTCTTATCTACGCAATCCTTTCTTCTCTTCCGATAAATTGGTCATCCATTCTTTTCGACCTCTTTATTCGTTATCAGAAATTTGAGCCTCTTCTTTTTGGGTGTTTTATAACTCCCATTCTCAAATACTTCCACGTACCACTTCACAACGAAGTCATCCTCCGTCCCTCTCACGTCCTCGATGGTACCACCTTCAATCTTAGGTCCCTGCACATGCCCGACTCTGATGAAGCAGATCCAATGTCCTCCTTCAATTACTTTTCTGCTATGATGGATATCGAGCAAACTCAGGATCGAATCCTTCGTAATCAAGCCCTGTTGCAGCAGACTCGCAAGCGGAATCGTGCCAACCGGACACCTTCACCTTCTCCACCTTCGAGATAGCCTCATTTTTTATTTTGTCCGTAATAAATTTTAAATACTTTCAGTCTGTAATATTTTTTTTACTCTAATCCCTCCTTTTTGTCCATGACAAAGGGGGAGAAAACCTGTCTCCATTATTGGAGAAATATTCTCTCTTTAAACATTATTTCACTTTTTTATCATATTATTATTTCTATGCATAATGTCTTTTTGACAGGGGGAGCATATTTTGTCATCATCAAAAAGGGGGAGAATATTGAGAAACTCGGTTTTGATGTCACATAATATGATACACTGTCTCATTTGATTTTATATGATATGATAATATGTTCTCTTGAAATAATGTTATATTATGACTGAATATGTTTTGCCTTAAATCTAACGAGTATTTGATGCAAGGATATCTCACCCAATAAGGATGGAGACTTCCAATTCAAGTACAACTATGGTGCAATCATACTCCTTAAAGAAAAAGCTTGATGAGCCATGCTTTCCTAAAGTTCAAATGAAGAAATCGGCTACCTCAAGATGAAGATTTTTTTCTTCTTTAGAGTTATATGTAACAGAACCTTCAGGAACTTGCATATTGCATATTACATACTCATTCATAAAAACTATATCATAAAAGTATACGATAGTTTCAAAAAGCTTCTTTTTTGAAAACCAATAAGTGTACCTTCTTACAACCTTTATGAAAAAGATATTTTGTCATATAATAATTGTACCTTCTTACAACCTTTTATGAAAAAGACATTTTATCATTGTACCTTACAAGACAACATGGAAAAAGGAATGTAGGAAAAAGACAAAAACATAACATCGACTACATGGAGAAAACAAATAAAATATGTTTTTGAAAAGACTCTAATTTCCCTCTTTAAAGAAATATTTTTATAAGAAGAAGACAAAAACATAAAATCGACTACATAAGAAAAACAAATAAAATATGTTTTTGAAAAGACTTTAGTTATCTTCTTTAATGAAATGTTTCTTAAATACAAGAAGAAGACAAAAACATAAATCGGCTACACATAAGAAAAACAAATAAAATATGGTTTTAAAAGGACTCTAGTTACCTTTTTTCATAACCATAGAATGTCGACTTACTTGAAGTCATCATTCTCTCTACAAAGCATTAAATGCCTTCTGTAAATACCTTCCCAAAGAATGTCGACCTTCTTTTTGGTTCTCATTCTCTCTGGAGACTTTGAAATACACAACATAAAGAAAACCCTTGACATGACTATGTACAAATAAATATCTCAAAACACTCATAGTACTTACACTCATTTAAAGTAAAGAAGTACTAATGTACCTTAAATCATTAATTAGAATAAAGACAAAACTACAACCCAACGTTCAATGTACTATTGTAAGAAATAGACTTTTTACATAAAATATGTATTACCTAAAAATAATACAACGACTAGTGTACCCTCTATTTCACCTTTATGGAAAAAGGCATTCTCGAACTTCTCTAAAAGATGTTTTTGAAATGACCTAACATTTCACATTTCAAAAAGTTACAATTCCAAAATGTAACGACTACTTTTTATAAGCTATATAAACACACACAAATAAATTATTCAAACAATGGAATGAAATAGACGTGTGAGCTTACAAAGAGAAAATTTTCTATTCGTGATTTGAAAAGAGAGCCTTGAAAAAGAAAGAGAAAAAGAAAAAGAAAGAAAAGAAAAAAAGTCAAGTCCAGCTCTTTGACAAAGAGTATCCTCTGAGTGACAAATAGAACATTCTTAGAATCCTTCATTCGTGCATTCATATCATTCTGAAGGTTCTATAGGAAGTATTGTAACTCTGTTATTCACTGTATTCCTTCTTTGTTTAAAGAAGTAGACCTTTGTGAAAGAGGGTGTTGCCCTTCTCTGTTGAGAGAAGAAGACCTCTTGGGAAGAGGGTGTGCCCCTTCTCTGTTGAGAGAAGAAGACCTCTTGGGAAGAGGGTGTTGTACTATTTATCCGGTGACTCGGATGTTATAGTGGAAAGCTCAAGTGGTTTGCTTGGGGACTGGATGTAGGTCTGGATATTGACCGAACCAGTATAACTTCTGTGTTTTATGTGTTGTGCCTTATTGCTTAGTTATTTTATTTTATCGATCATAATCATATTTCACTATTCACCCCCCCTCTAGTGGAATTTCATGTATATCCTTTTCAAGCCTTCGGGTTACAATTTCATCAATGTATATCATACTCAAACCTTCGGGTCACAACTTTATCAATGTCAATCATTCTTCAATAAAATCCTGCTTTCGAGCTGGTCGGTCAATCAAAATCCTGCTTTCGAGCTGGTCGGGCAAACAAATCCTGCTTTCGAGCTGGTCGGTCAAACAAATCCTGCTTTCGAGCTGGTCGGTCAAACAAATCCTGCTTTCGAGCTGGTCGAGCAATCAAAATCCTGCTTTCGAGCTGGTCGGTCAAACAAATCCTGCTTTCGAGCTGGTCGGGCAATCAAATCCTGCTTTCGAGCTGGTCAGTCAAACAAATCCTGCTTTCGAGCTGGTCGGGCAATCAAAATCCTGCTTTCGAGCTGGTCGGTCAAACAAATCCTGCTTTCGAGCTGGTCGGGCAAACAAATCCTGCTTTCGAGCTGGTCGGGCAATCAAATCCTACTTTCGAGCTGGTACTTCCAAAAAATCCTGCTTTCGAGCTGGTCGGTCAAACCAAAATCCTGCTTTTGAGCTGGTCGGTCAAACCAAAATCCTGCTTTCGAGCTGGTACTTCCAAAAATCCTGCTTTCGAGCTGGTCGGGCAATCAAATCCTGCTTTCGAGCTGGTCGGGCAATCAAATCCTGCTTTCGAGCTGGTCGGGTAAACAAATCCTGCTTTCGAGCTGGTCGGTCAAACCAAAATCCTGCTTTCGAGCTGGTACTTCCAAAAAATCCTGCTTTCGAGCTGGTCGGTCAAACCAAAATCCTGCTTTTGAGCTGGTACTTCCAAAAATCCTGCTTTCGAGCTGGTCGGGCAATCAAATCCTGCTTTCGAGCTGGTCGGTCAAACCAAAATCCTGCTTTCGAGCTGGTACTTCCAAAAAATCCTGCTTTCGAGCTGGTCGGTCAAACCAAAATCCTACTTTTGAGCTGGTACTTCCAAAAAATCCTGCTTTTGAGCTGATACTTCCATCAAAATCTTGCTTTCGAGCTGGTACTTCCATCAAAATCCTGCTTTCGAGCTGGTACTTTCAAACAAATCCTGCTTTCGAGCTGGTCGGTCAAGACAAAAATCTAAATATTCCTTCCCCAGTTTCAACTTAAGGTCGCACCAAAATTTATATTGAGTGATTATTTCACAAAGGATGCTCGAAAACCTTGCCAATTTTCTAAAAAAATGTGTTGATTCCAATATTCTGACTACACCAAAAGAATCACCTCTGGTTACCTCTAGTATTTCTTTCCAAAAGGGTGAAACCTTTTGTGGAAAAGAGGTAAAATTCAAATCTTTTCCCTGTTGATCAACCAAAAGAATGAAAGAAATATCCCCGGTATGATTAGTGAAATAAATATTCGATGACATTGAAAAGCCGGAAGCAAATTGATATTGATCATAGCTATGATGCATGTTTAAAGACGGCTATCTGCCAATCAGGCAGTGGAAATATCCCGAGCGATAAAAAAGAATCCACTCAATCCATATCTCCTTATCCAGTTTAAAGCTGCAATCAAATATCGGCAAAAGGGATCTCTCAATTGTCGTCAAGTTGAAGGTGAATTAAGCGAGTAGACCCCCGGGACCAAAGAAGATTTGAAACATCTCCAAGATGACGGAGTTTGTGACGGATCCTTCCAGGGAAAGTTCGGATCACCGTCGAGATGAAGGCGGATGTGATGGACCTACTGACAAACCCTAAATGATATTTGATTTCTGCTATCATCTAAAGACTTTTGAGCCAATACCCTCATATATAATCCCTGAGAAAATGAAGGATCGAAGCATCTCCGAGATGAAGGAGTTTGTGACATACCCTTCTCTAAAAAAAGAGAGAAAAGTCAGGACATCTCCAAAATAAAGGATGATGTAAAAAGCCCGAAAAAGCCCAATAACTCAATAAGAGTGCAAGAAGATCATCATGAGAAAACACTCAGATATCAAACTGCCTAAATTGCCAGAAGTCATCTTTTCTCATGTAAAATTCTTTTATCAATGTCTTTTTACTACTTGCTTTTATGAAATTAAGAATATATCTTCTCTTCTCATATCAGGGAAATGGATAGCTTCCTTGAAGAAAGTCATCAGCGCTAAAATTTTGAATTTGACTCTTAAAACCAAGGAGTTAACCTTGTTGGAGGAAATACTCTAGGTAAAAGAGGGAACATCTTTACATACATGTGCACATTTTCAAGCATTGAAGTCAACTATAAATTTATCTTATTAGCAAAATTTTCTAAATATTCTAAGAATGAAATAAATATTCAATATCCATTTTGGTGCAACCTAACGTTGTTTTCCAGAAGAGTTACCCCATTCAGTTGAAGTATCTCTCCTGTCCCATCACGGTTTCAAGAAATCCGTATGGTTGTTCCCACTCAGGTTAAGGGTCAAAACCTGTACTTCCTGCGAGAGGTCATTAAATTCAAAAGTTGGTTTCAGTCTCAGCAATGAGACGTCCAAGTTCATCTCTTTTTCAAAGCTTTAGGGAACCCCATTTCCTTCCTCTTTTCGCAAACCCCTTTCGGATTTGTTCGTCCAAACTCCGAAGGTCCCATCATGGTCTCTCCACTCGAGATTCCATATGGTCGTCCCCTTCAGGTTGTGGTTAAACCTGAATCTCGTTCCAACGAGTTTTCCTTGTTTCGACGAGGTGTTTTTCCTCCAGTCCCATCATGGTGCTTCCCATCGAGGAATCCATGCTTTGTATATCCATCCGGAATAAAATCCTACTTGAGCTTCATCTCATGAGGCATTTTCTCAAAAATGTCCCATCAAGGTCATCATATATCCCCTTCCCCATTCAGGTTATTTTGATAAATCTTCGTCCCATCCAGGTTAAGGGCTAAACCTGAGTCATTCAAAAAGTTGATCTCGCCTCACTCATAAGACTTGATCAAAATTCTTACCTTTCATCATTTCGAGATCTTCATCCAAAGTCCCATCACGATTTCCTCATTTCTATTCAGTCTTATCATTTTCGAGGATTTCGTCTCCCCCAAGCCATTTAGGACAATGCTTTAAGCCTGAAACCATGTCTTTCAAATAAATTCTTCCACACCCAGTTCAGATCTGTTGACTGGGGCATTTTTCAAAATTTGGAGTGTTTTTCTTTGCCACTAAGCTCGGCTTTCAACCGGCTTAGTAGCAAAGAGGGGCATCTGTGAACACTCCAAATTTTTCAAAATCTTTTAAATATTCCCTTTTTGCCCTTGATATCATTTTCTGAGAAATTAAGCCACTTTTGAATATAAATTATAGTTCATTTCTCAAGTTTTACTGAAATTAAATTCATTTTATATGTTTAAATTGATTTCGGATCTGGATCCATTGTCCAGATCCAAATCTGAGTCTCATTGTTCAAATTCTAAATTAAAATTATAGAAAATACCAAAAAATAGTTTTTAAATAGCTCGAACAGTCCATCCGACATCCGTTTGGATCCATCACATTGTATTTCTCGATTCGAGTGTCAAAACTCAAACATTTCCTCAATACTTGGGTCCAAACCCATTCTTTTGATGAAATTTCTCCAAAATAACCCTGATTTTCAGAAAAAGCTTTCTGTTATGAATATTTTGAAATTTTGTAAAATTAGTATTAATTTTCTTAGTTTTTAGAGTTTTGTTTTCAAAAATACAAAAATATGTTTAAAATTTCAAGAAAAAGAACAAAAAAATAAGAAAATCGAAGAAAAATCAAAAAATTTCAGAAAATATGCAGTTAATCTCTTTTGAAAATTATTTAGAAACCTTGTTTTTGCGAACCCTCTCTCTTAAAGCCATCTTTCCAGAAAATTCTTAACAGAGAACCCCTTTTCAAAATTTTTAAAAGATTTTTTGGACCTCCCTTGTAAAAAATGTAACGGCCTCCTGTTATAAAACAGGAGGCGCAGAGGGTCTTCGGCATCCATCTCTTACCCCTCCATTCACGCTCATTTCCTCTGCCCCTCTTCCTCCTCTCCCGGAGAACTCCTCCCCTTCTCTCTAAGCCATCAAAGGAACCTCAGCTTCCTCCGTCAGAAGGCCTACAATTCAGTCGTATCACGAAAAGGGGAACACATTTCGGTAGCCTTTCTCAGGTCTGAATCCTCTCAAGAAGCCGAGATCTCCATCAAAACACCAATCAGAAGGGCTCAGGCCATACGGTAAGTACGATGATATCTCGTCCTGCTTAAAATACCAATTTACATTTTCTGATTTCCCATTCATTGTTGAGTTTTGCCGGAATCCTGTAATTTTTATTTTATTTTTTTTCTTTATTTTTTTTATTTTTTCTGATTGTTCGAAGCAAGATAATGTCTGATTAATCTTCAATATATCTATCCTTTCGGTTTAATCGGATGATTATCGTTGATTTTTCGGCGGCTGTGCTCCTTCCAATAGCCATGCCGCTGGAATCTTAAGCTGAAATCACAGATCAAATCTGGTATGCCAGAACAAGCCATATGGACGCCCCTTTCCCGGCCAGTAATTGTTTGCTGGTCGCCTGAGTCTTGGCTTGACAATTGAAGCCCGATCTGAGCAATCGTCTCATTTTTTTTTCTTGTTTCGTTTTCTTTCATTTGTGTGGATTCTGGGTCGACCATTTGATGGTCAAAATCGTTTGGTGCCTGATTTCTTGATGGCCTTACCTTCGGCCAGATCGTTAAAACATTGAATGTATGTTTGTTCTGCCGATTCCCTAAATTGAATCATCTGATTCCCATAATTTCGTTCGGTTGTTAGAATATTCGAGCATTAATCAGGCTCTAGACTTTGTTTTGATCGGATGCCCGGATCCGGTTTGAGTATTGAGCCCCTGTTTTATTGGTGTATCGATGTTTGGATTTTTGGCCTGGACCAAAAATAAGCATGATTTGCTGAAGCTAATCCAATGTTCATTGTTTGCTGAGCTCAAAATCAACATGATTTGCTGAAAGCTTGATTCAATATTCTTTGTTTGCTGATATCAGAATCAGCAAGATTTGCTGAAAATTTGATCAATGTTCGTTGTTTGAGCATGATTTGTTGAAGTTAACCCAATGTTCTCTGTTTGCTGAGATTCAGACCATATTCATCGTGCACCATAGTTCGAATCAGCGAATCTCTGATTTGCTAGAATTTCATCAGACCTCATTTTTCTACGGTGATCTGAATCAATGGATCAGTAGTTCTTTGAAACCTGCATCGGACCACTCTCCTCTTCTTTTTGATTTGTTGTTGCACATGAAAATTCTGCAAATGTCATCCCTTCTTTCAGAACTATGATTTCTTAATGCCAAGTCCCCACTGACTCTAACTGCAGCTGAATGGGGCAACCCTGAAACTGAAAGAGCCTTGCCCCATGCTGGTTGAAGGAAGACAACAAAAGTTTCTCTACTTAGGTTTTCCTTTTCCACAGGATCAAGAATTTGCAGACATGCATGTCCATCCAGAAGATAACATTCAGATATATGACCATCTAACTTGACCTCATCCTCTTCCTCCATCAGCTTTTCATGTGATAAACAAAAAAAATTTTGGTGTTGTTAGTACTGTGAAAATCCCATAGTCGTAATGCCACTGTTGCCACAAACTGGACATGGGAGTCTCACATGATCTAGTTACATTTTCATTAGATTTTAGGTTCTCCCTATTTATTATAGATTAGCATCTAGTATTGTCATATTCTTGTTTCAATACCTTTGGTTTTTGCCCAGACGATTGTGGTTTCATGGTGTCTTTCAAAATAAGCGTATCCCAGCTCGAATGGTAATGTATGAGATGGCCTTTAGCTGAACAAGATTCTAATACGTTACATTCAAGCTCACCTACCAACTCAGTAGCTACCTTCCAGCCGATGCCCATTATTACCTGCATTCATTTTCTATAGCATCATTTGCTATTCATATAGATACAATCCCCTGCATCTTCCCTATAACACCCACCACATTAGCACCAACAGCACCTTGCTGCGCCCTTTTCTTGCTACAACGCCTACCTGCTGAAATACAACAGCACCTACTGGCTGAAACGCAACAACACCTGCCACTGTAGCCTTTGCACAACATATCTCCCTATGTTACAATCCTTTATTTTCTTTAGCATTTTCTTTTAACCTCCATTCATATTTTCATTTGCATAGTTCTTCATCAGCAACACTCCATCCCTAACCCCTGTGTGTGCGTGTGAGCAGCAGCCCAATGGCTGCTGTAGCTCACGATACTTCAATCGTCACCCACCATCACATAGGCAACTGCATCCCAGCATCTTTGTATCACCTCTATAGTTTCTTCCCCTTTTATTCAGCATTTGTAACACAACATTTCTAGCTACATTACTTGATTATCTTTCTGTGCCAATCTGTTTCAGCACAAGTATTATGGTGGTGACTCCCTGTGGCCACCACCATATTCACATGTATTCAGCCAGCCTATCACCTTCCATTGTGGTGGCATCTCCCGACACTACTGTTTGTGCCCTTGTGTCAGCCTGTTGGTCCTACATTGCCTGTAGTATCCCCATCCTACATACCCACTTGTTGTCATTCCGTTGCAGTCCAGCCACACTTACATTTCTGCTCCTGCTATACAGTACCACAGCACATCTTCAACACATCCCCCGCAAAACCTTCATTCATTCCCACTACTTGTCTACCACAGATCACACATAGCACTCACCCCTTACAATCCAGCTCGCACCAGCTACTGTTGTAGTTCTCCCAACCCATTCACATTGCCACCAACAACACTTAAACCACCAGTTTCACCCAGCCACTTGCTGCAATTGCAGCAACCTCAACATTCCATCACACACACTGCAACACTTCATTCTCTCATTCAGCTGCTTACCCACTCCACAACATTTTACACTGCTACCATGGCATCAACATACAGCCATGTCTTGTAACTACACACATGGCACTTGCCACTTCAACTCCTATATTTCTCATTGCATATACATATATGTTTTCTCACCAAATATGAAAACACCATGTGCCTTTATCATTTAACATTGATATTATGTGTTGTACATACATTTTTATATGTATTTCACCATCAGCATATATATATATATATATACTCTTTTTAGTTTCACTATGATGTCTTAGATTCTTTGTATTTTTGTCTTGTGCTAACTTCTGTTTTGCAGGAAATGTCCAGAAATTGCTGAATTTCTTTAGATTTAGGATGTTATCATTCCTTTTTATTACAAAACTTGTAATAGCTAGATCTTAATGAAAATTTAAATTTCCAGCTTTTAGATAGAATGAATGAGCATTGTAGATATCATGAATTACTTGTTCTCATGCATTTTGCCTTTATTTCTCAAAATTCTCACAAATGGCAACACGAATGGCACGTGCACCATTTCGTAAGAGGTAAATTAATCCTAAGTTGATGATCCACATCAATGGCCATAGTCAGGGTGTGGACAAAACTTAGTATTTTTATCTTTTACGAAATAACACTGGATCCGCACTGGATCCGTTTTCAAAATTCATCATATTTTCCTTAAATATTTTTCTTTTTATCAGAATTTAACTTAAAATTAATTCAAAATATATACCAATGGCCATAGTCAGGGTATATTGAGAGTTAATTTCACTTTAAATTCTATAAAAGCACCAAAATGTATTTTATTCTTCACTTGAATCTGAATATAGATTATTATATAATACATCCAATGACCATAGTCAAGGATGTATTATATCTTCAATCTTATTTTAATTCATTTAAAGAATGGAACAACTTTTTAAAATCCAATTTCAAAAATTTAAATTCATTCATCATTTAGGATAGAATTGCATCATATTTTTAAAATTTCTTTTTCATAAAATCCAAGTAATTCTTTCCTTCATTTCTCAAATTAAATCCTATTTATAAATTCAAAATTCAATTCTATTTCTCAAAAGGATCCAAGAATTCAATTTCAAAGTCCCATTTAACTTTGAAACTTCAGAATCATCTTGTATTTCAAATTCCAAATTCTATCTTCAATTTAAAATCCAATTCAACTTTGAAATTCATTTGTATATTCAAGATTCAATTTCTAAAATTCATTTTCCAAGTTCAAATTAAACTTGGAAGTTCTTGATTCATCTCCTGAATTTGACTCCAAATCCATTTTAGGATCCAGGGTTCAACACTTATATTGGATCTCAGACCTCAGATCCAATTTCCTTATAGGATCCAGAATCCAAATTCACCTTGGATCTCAGGCTTTAGATCCAAACTCCATGTTAGGATTCAGAATCCAATTCTACATTTGGATCTCAGATTTCAGATCCAAAACCTATCTTAGGATCCAGAATCCAACTTTACATTGGATCTCAGACTTCAGATCCAAATCCGTCTTAGGATCCAGAGTCCAACTCTACATTGGATCTTAGACTTCAGATCCAAATCCATCTTAGGATCCAGAGTCCAACTCTACATTGGATCTTAGACTTCAGATCCGAATCCATCTTAGGGTCCAGAACCCAATTTTACATCAGATCTCAAAATCCCAGATCTTAAATCCATTTTAAGATCCAATTCCATTCCCAATTCTAGATTTCAAAATCCAAGTCTATTTCCAGATCTCACTTGAACTCCCTAAACCCATTTCTATTTTTAAATGCCATTTGATCTTCTCAGATCCATTTTTTAATTTCAAATTCAATATCACTTCCAAATTTCATCTTCCTTTCCTAAATTTAAGATCAAATTCAAAGTCCATTTTCGACTTTGAAACTTCACTTCCTTTCATTTCAAAACTTCAAAACTTCAAAACATGCTTTCTCAAAATCAAGATTTATCCTTTCAAACTCTGATTTATTCTTCCAAAGACTTAGAACTTCTCTGATCTATCTCAAGTTCTAAGTTAGATTAAATCATTTCTTCACTCCTTTGCCAAGTTCATCTCAGAATACTTGCAAATTTTTAAAACATTCTTTTCAAAAGAAGCATACATCCTTTGCATTGCACAAGCATGATTCTTTGTGCATTTAGAGTTAGAATAAATTTCTTAGATTTTATTTAGGCAAAGCAAAAAGGCATAGATTTGATCCTTGGTTCGATTACCCCTGGTAAAGGCGCCAGGAACGGTCGAACCTCGTACCGACGAGCGAATCCCGTCTCTCCATCTTTTTCCCGCAAATTTTTAAAACGGAGGCGAGTTATTTGCTAAATATTTTTCAAATCAAGGTCAAGTGAAAACCCGCAAAAGAGTTCCTCTCTCTTCTCTCTTCTTTCTTTTCTCTTCTCTCTTTCTTTTATTTTTCTCCCTTCAAAAAGGAGGAAAATAGAGGTTAGAAAAGGAAAGGAGAAGGAAGAGAGAGAAATCACAAGAGAGGAAAAATTTTGCGATGATCACACTTCCGTTTTTTCCTCAGTAGGGGTTGAAGCCCCCTGCTCTCCTGTTGTTTCCCCTGCAGGGGGCGGAGCCCCCTGTGCACCCTCTGTTGCTCTTCGGCAGGGGGTTCTGTCCCCCTGCCTCCTGCATCATGCCAGCAGGGGGCGAAGCCCCCCTGCTTCCCTGTGTGCATCTTTGTTCTCTGGCAAGGGGCTTTGCCCCCTTGCCTTGTTCTTGCTGCCGGCAGGGGGCTGCGCCTCTGTCTCGTGTTCCCCCCCTGCCTTGTTGTGGCAGGGAGCTTCTGCTCCCTCCCCTGCCTTTCTTTGTGCTGGCAGACAGGGAGCTCCTGCTCCCTGCCTGTGCAGCTTTTGCCAAGCAGGGCTGAGGCCCCTGCCTTTGGCACCCTTGTCTGTAGGATGCAGAGCTCCTGCCTCTGCCTCCTGCAGGCAGGGAGGCCTTGCTGCCTTGTTGCTTGTTTATTTTCGGCATATGCTAATGATCTAAGCTCTCCAGGTTGAACGGTGGATCCAGCTCGCTCTCTGTGGCTCGAGCTCTTCTTTGCCTACGCTGCATGCGTACGAGGACCCGCAACCCCTTAAGGTAGGGGATTCTTGCGTGAAAGGACAATGAACTGATAAATGCTAAAATAAGAAAGATAACTAAAAGAGGACGATATATGTATACGTATAATATATATACGTATGTCTTTACCTTCAAGGACGCGGTTTCGCGATCCTTGTCCTCTTTACTTTCCTGCACTTTCCTTTCTGTCGCCGTCGTGCTATATGTGCCTAGGCTTTCCATTCCTGTCTTTACATTCCATGTCTTTTAACTCAAGGACGCGGTTTCGCGATCCTTGTCCTCTTTACTTTTCCGCACTTTACTTTCATGCTGCCCCGCGCTTTGCGCCTTGGCATTTGCTTGCTTATGTCTGCCTTGTTCTCCAGGATGTAGATCCTGGTCCTTCTTTACGTTCTTGTACTTTACTTCCTGCATTTATTTGTTGCCCCGCGCTTTATGCGCCATGGCCTTGCTCCTACTTTACTTCTCGCGCTTTACCTTCCTGTGCTGTCGTGCTGCTCTTGCCTTTATCTTTTGTATGCGTTTGTCTTTACCTTGTTGCCGCACTTCGTGCATATGCCTTGCTCATTCATGTATTCCATTGTTGTCGTATGCTTCTTTACTTGCTTACGCTTATCGATCTATCGAGGTGCAACCCCATGTCTCGTGAGTCGTCTTTTACACTTGCGTAGTCAGTATAGGATCTCCTACCTCACGAGTCGCTTGCGTAGTTGCCTGCTTGTGCGTTACGATGATCGAGGTATGATCTCATACCTCGTATGGAGCTTTAGCGTTCTACCCTCGTGGTGCGGCTTCACCCCCGAGTCTTGTCCCTCGTCGTACCTTTGTATTAGTATGTGCATGAGTTTGCCTTTTGTAAGCTTGCACTCCCTGAGTGCAAACTTCGAGTGCATAGTGTATATCGTCTCACTTGGCTTACAAGCCGTGACACACACTTATGCACTTCAGTTCTCAAAAGACATCACCTTAGGTGCAAACCTATTTTCAAGATGTATAGCTTGTAAAACAGAAGTAGCGGTCGAACTGCCCAAATTGACGTATTTGGGATAGATGTGTTACAACCTTGGTTTGCCTATTCGATACGACTTAGATAACCTCGTTTAGGATCATGTGCACGTATGGGGCAAGGATCCTAGCAAGGTACATGCACCATCACTAGATCGGCGTTACCTCACCTCTGATACGAGACCTAGTTTCTAGGCTTTCTGGTTCAACCAAGATAGTAGTGCCTCCCATTATGAAGGTATTGTTGGATCTTTTATGAAGGATCCATGTTCTTCCTCTTGTAGTTGTACCCTTAGTCATATACGATATGTTTGGGCTACGAGAGCAGATCGAGAGGTCTACAGTAACCTCTAAACGTGTATTGACACATTAAGCTAATCCTGTTATGTTGATTTCGCCTAATAGGCAGTTTGCTCGCGATTGTCTAAAGGACCCGAGCATGATCAGTTGGAACTAGAATGAGTTCACTGTAGGCTTCTATAAAGTAGAAGCATTGGGATTTCCTGCGAGAGATCCATACCCCTCTCATTGTGGTTGTACTTTTGAACAAGTACATTGCGTACTACGATGAGTAGGATGAGAGGCCTATGTCTGCCTCGAACATGCAATGGCATTTGTTTGAGATCACAAGAGTGATGTTTCTACCCTCACTAGGGATTGACCCCTTTCAGCGTGATTATGCATTTGAATAGTTACGATGCGTACTGCGGTGAGTAGGATGTGAATTGTTAGGTTGCCTTGAACGCGCAATGGCGCGTATAACACACCTAAATAATAATCATGCGCCTTCACAGGCAAGATGCTCGATTGGGTTGAAAGACCAGGGCATGAGAATGGGACGGCGGTTAAGAAACCCTCCGTCGTGCTCATTCGGGACGGTTCATCAAGAGAGAGGATGAATGGTACAAAACTTCAATGGACAGTCATATATGACAATCTCGGGCAAAGATCCGACCTTCCCCAGTCATCGGAGGTTAGGGGAAATCCTTCAGGCCACTTCTGCAGAAGTACGGATGCGCATCCTTTGGGCCTTTGTTTGCCTTTGGGGATTTACTCTCTTGGTCACAGACCATCCCCTTAGGAAGCGGACTCAGTCAGTCATTCGGGGTATAATAAAATACATAGCATAATGAACCCCCGAATCGATCTCGGCTGTTTCTACGTTTTGCCTTGTGCGTACCCACAACGGCCTGCTCAGTAATGAGACAAGATATAACTTATACACATGATCGTGAGATACGCATGTTGTGACGTGCCTTGCTTGCTTGCTTGTTAGCTCGGTAGTTTGGTATGCTATTCGTTGAGCTAGGTATGCCCGTCGAGGCGTTATCCTTGTTGGTTAAACTGCTTACGCAATTCTTTGCTTGGTAATAACTAGCTTCTTATACTAGTTGATTGCTTATCTTGTATTGTATATAAATTGCTTGTGATGCAATAGCTTGTGCCTCACAATTAATATAATCACTTGTCGATGGACTGAGCCATCCTATGGTACTTGTATGTATTACGAGTGTTGTTATGAATACCTGTCTTATGAAATTGCTTTGCTTGGCTGGTGGATAGAGTTAGTTACTCTTCACCTATTATATTAGTGAGATTTCTATAGTTGTCTGTTCAGCACTCTGATCCTTCCTGCTCTTTTACGTAGTTGTCTGCTTTACTAGAGCTTTGCTTACTCCACAGCACATTTGGTTAGATCTGCTAGTCTTGCTTGTTTCTGCTTGAGCTAGCGTTTATCTTACTTATTGCAGCTTCTGCTCTTTCTTGTCCTTTGCACCCCTACTAGTCTGTTGTGTGACTGACCCATTTTCATGGGCAGGTGGTGAACAGGTTGAGACAGCTTGCGATGGCATGATGATGCGATGCATTCAAGGCAATGCCCTTTCCTGATGTTGCGCTTCTGGGGACTCTTTTGATAGATGGTACAAGGTTTCTATGAAAGTATCTCTTTCGATTATAACTCTGCATTTCTAAAACTGTATTACCAAAATGTGGTTCTTATTTAATTTCAATAAAATATCTATTTAAACTGCAAATCGGTTTGTAAGGGGGAAACTGCTTTTTGGTTGTAATATGCCCAAGGTCTAGGGACTTGTTGTTTTGAACCTGATCTTCCGCTGAACTTCTGTTTTAAACTCTGATAAATGATTGATTTCAAAGCTTTCAACCTTTTTCATAAAAGGTTTCAAGTCCACGATTTTGGGGCGTTACAGAAAGAGAGACATGCAAAAAAAATTCAAATGTCCATTACTCCAGTTGGTCTGATGGCGAAGAATGTCCTTCCCCTTTTACAATGGTCAAAATTCCCTGATCTGCGAGGTCTGATATATTTCAGCTTGTTGTGCTTATTCCCACCAGCCATGTTCTGCTGAGCTAGCCCACGCAGATGTGGGTTTTTAACTTTTCAAGGGATTCAACATAAATAAAATTCAAGTGATATTAACCCATTTATTAGATTATGCAGCAGAACCTCTGTATTTTGGATCCAAATGATTTCCTGTATTTACACAGAGTTGGATAAAACACATACGAAATGAGGATGCTCATATTGCGGAAATTAGAAGGGCCTAGGCTGCTAACGACAAAAAGAAAGAGAAAAAAAAATCTATGTCTACAGGTGCAACGTACATGACAAAATGGTAACACTTATGAATCACTGTGTAGGCATTTTGTAATGCACACATAAATATACATACCGAACAGCCGGTGTGGTGATAATGAGATGACTGTTACAGAATCGTTCGGCAGCAATGATTTACTTGTTATTCCAGACACACATTAAATGACTCATTCTAGCAATCAGCAGCTAACAATTAACCTTTAAAGTTTGCAATTCTTGAGCTACTTCAGCAGTGAGTCGTAGAGTCGGTAAAATAGTGACCTGAGAATCACTCTAGGTAATCACAACATACCCAGACAACTATCCATTGTTTGTTCTCTTTAAATTTGCACCAGAATTTCTTGTATAAGCCACAGACGTACCGAAAAAATTTGCTATTGCCGATAAACAGATACTTCTTGTCCCATTACAACGCAAAACTTGACCAACAGAAATGATGATACTTTGTGTTCTATGCAAAAACTACAGAAGCTTTCAATTCTCTTCAATAACAATTCTGCAAATTTTCTAACAGATTTTAATAATGTCAGTGTTACTGAAACTATGAGTATCACCAATGGGAAATCAATACATTGAGCATTACTTACTTGCAAATCAGAGATAGGTACCTTTATAGAGATTTCAAACAATTAATAGTTATAAACCTGTTAAGAACTTCGTTCTTGCTGCAACAAAATGCAAAAGAATTGTGGTAATCCCTAAAACAAGATTATATATATAAAAAAAAATTGAATGAGGATCACCTTTGAACAATACCAGGGTTGTGTTATTTTGTCCATAACCCCACCACGAGATCCTTTCTAGTGGTCTTGTCACCCCTTTCTTTTAACTTGATAGCTTCATAAGACGCCATTTTCTCCTTTAACTTTGCTTCAAGAGCCTCTCTCAGTAAAAAAAAACATCAGTTGGAATCATTCCATAAAGATTATTGTTAGAGGCATCCTTGATCCTTTTCAGTAACATCTTCTTAAAGGAATTTCTTTGGTTGTACAGTCAGCCTTGAGGACAGCAGGGGACCAGCTTCTTCTTCTTGAGACATTTTGCTTCTGATGTTTAAAACGGCTAGGGGGTCCAATCTAGGCCTCATCAAGAATTGACTTCTGTGGATTTAGCACCACCTGTAACTCTCAAATATCAACTCTGCAAGAGACATGAGGGTATTCAAATAACCAAAAGAAAGAAAAAAAAAAGGTTTGTCTCCACCATACAACTGCAACTAGCTTGCAAATGCTAGTGATCATCCTTGTCATAAACCCACACTGGGAATGAACCCAATAGGTGAACTCAAGGGGTGCATTTGCTTATGGTAATAAAACCCACGAAATGGATTCTTTGGTTGCTTTTTCTTTAGTAGGTAAGGCAGTTAGCCCTTGAAACCTATCTAATCAGATGCCTTTTGGGTTATGAGCAAACCTGGATAGCTCTGAGAGAGAGAGAGAGCTGGCACTGGCGATGAAAGCTCACATATTGGCCTGGCCACTTACTGCTATCATTCTAAGCAGAAAACTGAAAGAGAAATCGCAAGTGCATGTAGAAATTGGTGCAAGTATGACTCTAACAGATCAACAGGTGAAACATGATATTAGTATATTGACAAGACCATGCTGAACAGAAGAAATCAACATATGAGGTTGATGAATCAAAGGAGCTGAATGATGATGCTATCCATCCAAAAAAAAAAATTATACAGATGTCAAGAAGGATCAAAGTTATACAAACAAATGGGCGATATTTGTCTAGAATGCTAATGTGCAGGTACATTTTATGCAATCAAACACACAGGAAGTTGCATCAAAATTTTACTTCTAGCCCGGTATACAGATTATTATTACCACATACTCCTTTGATCGTCACAATCATTAATCATCATAGCTGGACCATTGCGGCAGAGGAATCCAAAGATTCTACAACATTGGAAGGATATACCATCTCATCCATTAAACAATTGAATCAAGATCAAAGAAATCGTCAATCCATGAATCCGATGATCTTAAAAAGGCTAAATCATGACTTATAAATCTTACAGATTAAGTTATATCGATGCATAAAGGAGAAGTGCTATGATGGGAAAGGGAACACATCTAATAGTAAATGCACACAATCCTGAGAAAAGGAGGGGAATAAAACACGAGACACAGTTATTTCGTAATGAAATGTTTAGAAAATAAAAAAATGCAGATAAATTATGAAACACGATTAACAGGATGACTGAATACATGCCAGAACAATAGATCAAATATAAATAGGAATTAAAGCACAGAAAAAGGGAGAAAGATGATACAGAAGAATTAAGATGTAAATAATTAATCGAAAATGGGGGAATAATATGAACCTAAGAGGTCAAATCATCATAAGGGAAATCAGAACGTAAATAAAGATTAAGACTAGGAAAGAAGTGAGTCATGAACAGGGGATCAAAAGGGGAATTAAAACTAAAAAAAGGGGGGGGGGGGGTAAAATGAACTCGGGAATTTGAAATCTGGATGAATCGATAATGCCATTGCGTGGCATCATCGACCACCAGTATGTCAATAAATATATGAAATAAAATCATAGTCCAATGCCAATTTAAAACTGAAATGAACATGAAAAATCAGAATGCTAATGAGGGATTTTGTATATACAGAAGATAAAAGCATAAACAGAAAATCGAACTATAGTCATATATCTAAAATCTGTGAGAACTAAAGAAACTTCTGAATGAAAGATGATAAGGAAGAGGGAAGATGTTGGAATCAGGGATTCTGTTACTATTGCACAAGGTGGCATTGGGATTGCTACAGGCAACCCAATATCCATCTCCGGTGCGTTAATGGGGGTTAAAACTGAAAGAACTGAAGGATGAACCATAAAAAAAAAAAGTGAAATAGGATTAACACAAGAATGAAATCGAAGTTCAGGGGAGAACAAATGGATCGACGATGCCATTGCGAGGCATCGTCGACCATCAGTGCGTAAGGAAGGATAAAAAAAGAAAGAAGAAGAAATCCACAGGAATAACCACTAGAAATCAAGGTGCAGATGAAAAATCATATGAAGATTGAAAATCCGACTATAAACAATGGCTAAAACCAGTGAAAATCAAAGAAAAATCGTGAATAAATGATAAAAGAGAGAAGGAAAAATGAACGATGACTTACCTTTGTTTTGCAGGGTTATGAAGGGGGAAAGAGAGGGATTCTCTTCTTCTCTTTTGCGTGGAACTCCTTGAGTCCAAAAGAAAGGGGAGGATGAGGGAAAAAGAGGAGGAGAAGAACGGGGTGCGGGGGTGATAACGGATGATTTTAGGGTTGTCATGCACGATTCTTTTATAGGGGAGAAGGAGGTTTGCGAAGGAGGAAAACGGTTGAAGATGAAGGCTGAAGGTTGCTCGATGATGGAAGAAGAGGATCGGAGGGTGGAGGCCATGGGTGCTTCCAGAGGGTGATGGAGAGGTCGCGCATGGGGTTTGCCATGAAGGTTCGAGAGTGAGAGAGGGAGAAGGCGGTGGTGAGAGGGTTTCGGTCAGAGAGAGAGAAGGCCTTCGTAACCCTAAAAAAAAAATCAAAAAAGGGTTTTTTTATAACAATTTTCAAAAAGCTTGTCCCTTTTAAAGATTTTTGCAAAAAACTGGTTTTAGTTAAAAAGATTGTTTTCAAAAAGAGTTTTTCAAAATCGATTTTTGTTTCTTTTCTTATATTTTTATTTTTTTGGTCTTTTCTTCATTTTATATATTTTTTTGATATTTTTGGAATAAAATCTTAAAATTTACGAAAAAACAAGGAATTAAACTAAATGTTTTTTTGTATTTTTGAGAAATATTGACAAAAGAAGGTTTTCAAGGCTATTTTGAGGAAATTTCTTCAGGGAATGGGTTTGGACCCAAGTTTTGAGAAAATATTCGAGTTTTAAACCTCGAATTGAAAAATACAACTCGATGGATCCAAACGGATACTGGATGAACTGTCTGAGCCTTTCAAAAAGTTATTTTTGATAATTTTGAGAATTTGATTTAAAATTGAACAAAGATGCTCAGATTCGAATCTTTTATCTGGTTCCGAATCTGAAATTGAGTTAGATATATAAAATGAATTCAATTTCAGAAAAACTTGAGAAATAAAAATGAAATTTAGATTTAAAAGTGACTCAATTACTCAGAAAAATGAAATTAGGGGCAAAAAGGGAATATTTAAAATATTTTAAAAATTTTAGGGTGTTCACACACAAGTTTTTACAAATCATTATCAGCCAACAACCCAAGCAGTGATGAAAGAAAATAGACCTCTCCTGTTCTATCACCAATAAATTTTGTATCAGTCTCATGTTTTCTTCAGAAAGTGCTCTTGAAGCAACAGTTATTGGTTCATTCTACTGTTGGTCCAATGCTTGTTGCTCAAAAAGCCTTTGTAACATGATTACCATCACAGAAAAGGATCCCACCAGGCCTCTACAATGTTTTTGCTTTCTTTAATTTAAGAGAGAAGGATACTGACCATGCACATACCAGCAAACCTTTTCTCTAAAACGTACTTTTCATTTAATAATTGTAACCCTTTAATAGTAGCATCTGCAAGTTTTCTCTGCAGCTGCACTAATTCCTGCTCTTGGGCTCTAAATTTGAGCCCTTTCAGTGCCCTTCTCATTGGTCTCGTGAAGGTGCATGATGATTGGTTATCAGGAGGCTGAAGACAATGTGATGCATATACAATATATATATATATATATATATATATAACTAAAATGCAGACATGGTGATGGCGCTAAACCTAATAAATACAGAAAAAAATCAAAAGATGCATAGCCAACTCAAGAGCAAATACACGATGATGATTTTATGTGATATCGGAGAAAAAAAACCCTGTAAGAACAGCAAACATAAATCAGACCAGATAAGAAATTTAAACATCATAGCTCAAATTCAAAATATGTAAGACTGAAATTAATTGACGCAGGGTATCAATGAAATGGGACAGGAAAGTAATGAGGACACTAAGTGATCAATAGCAGTATGTAACTGTTGTATGAAGTGTGAGGGATTGAAGAAAACATGCAAATACACAGATGAGGTTCTTGAACATAAGCACAAGCAAGCCAATTGATATACTCACGCTGGGTCTTGCAGATGGAGGTTCATCTTTGCTTACCATGACACTGATATCATCAGAATTTACTTACAAAGATCGGGTGCTAAGAATATTATTAGAAACTAAGGGGGGGGGGGTACAATGCACAAGGCAATGGTTACGTGTTCAGGTTGCAAGACAAATGGAAGCTGGTTACGTGTTTAGGTTGCAGGACAAATGGAAGCAATAGATCACTGGTGATCTATATGATCCCTATGTTAAAATGAGAATTCGATGGTGTATAGATGATTCTAAGGACCTTAAAACACAGATGGAGCCTATGGAGAACTAATGATTTAGGCAAATGGGATCAATACAACTGTGTACTCGTACAGAGTATGTGGAACACGAATCAGGATGACCTCTGCTGAATGCCTTGCAGATCGGATTTTACTGAACTGTGTATTCGGAAAGGAGTGGGAGGCCATCCTTTCTGTTTGAACTATGAATCTCATTGATAATTACATGAGATTTCTGAAGTGTCAAAAGATGGACAGGTAAAGTGCTATTCAATAAAGCCATCGAATGCACTGAAACGAAAGATAAGCTAAATATGATGGATAAAGAAAGCAACTCGTAAATGGAATATATCTCAAAGGCAAGATGTTATGTCAGATTGATGAAGCAGTAAATAGAAATTAAACATGCTATGTATAAAAAAAAAACTAAAAGCATCAGCAGGATGCAGGAATCGCCATAGCAATGGCACTTTGAACCATAATGCAAAAAAAAAAATGAAAATAATGAATTTGATGTAATCGAAATAAGAATCCGAAGGCATATAGCTAATTGAGATTAACAGAAAGAGCAGGACATGAGATCAAAAACCCACGTCGATTCATCAGGACAGGATCAAGACTTCGATGTAAACAGGGAGTAATAAACAAAAATCGGGAACAAATTGACTATAAATTGGAATACATGACAGAAAAAGGGAATAAAATGAAATGAAATAAAGAAAAAGAGAAGAAAAAAAAATATGTCGGAACGGCGGTTTCATTTGCTATAGCACAGAAGAGGGGTTGGGGTTGCCATAAGCAACCCAACACACTCGATAATGCGTTAATGGGGCGAACAGAGGAATCTAAGGAATTAAAGACGAAGAGAAGAAAGAAAGTAAAAAAAAAAAGAAAAGAATAAGGCTCTTACCAGATTCTTTGTTTTTGGCTGAAGGAGAAGAGGCTTTCCTTTTCTGCACTATCGCAGGCTCGATCGCGCTTTTCACCAAGAGAGTGAAAGAGAAGTGGCCGATGAAGTGGTTCCTAGATCAGAGGGGAAAGACTCGATGAAAAGATGTCGATAATGGATTTTTGCAGAGAAACTCGATGCCTTCCAGGAAGAAAAACCCGATGGATGCTGGAGGAGAAATTGTTGCGTGAAGATGGATCCTGATGATGCATGAAATGCACATCATGTAAACAAGTTTGTCATGCATTTTGTATCAAGCTTAAGGTTTTAAACCCATGTTTAGATGTGTTTTGATAGTAAGGGGCTATGGTTCGAATTTCAGAAAAATCGGAGTTAAAATGAGAGAGTTATGGCTATTTCAGTGTTTGGGCACGGATTTCGAGGTGGATCAGATCCATATCCGACCCAATTAGGTCAATTGGACCTTGGATCAATTCTTAAAAAGCCCAAAACCCAACCCACACACATATCCATACCCATTTCAAAAAGTTTTGCAGAAAACCCCTCAGAAAGTGGTGCCTAGTAAAATATTTTTTTTATAACCTTGTTTCTGAAAACTATCAAAAGTATAAATTATAGTTTCCAGCAAACCCTAGGCGTCTTTGGCTGTGTTTGAACGCCCCCTACAGTGACTCTACAGCAGCAGCTCCTTCCTCTCCATCTTCCCCACGTGTTGGCCATTGAAGACCGATCTATGCTTGATTATCAAGCATATTTTCAAGCTTTCTTTGGTTTCTTTTCATTTCTTTCTTATTCCTTGCTGTCTTTTCACCATTTTTCTGTATTTTTGCAGGTGTAGCAGAGGTGGAGACCATTAACCTTGGGCGGGAGTGCGCAACACACCACCAAGGTGAGCCGGCCCTACCTCCATCCGGCTTTCTACACCCTCCGATCGCGAATCGGCTCACATTCCATCGTCGGTGGATCTCCAACGTGTAGCAGCTGCAATAGGTGCCGTTTTTGGTGAAGTACAGCATCCTCGAACTGTAGAGGATGTCCATCTCCAGCCACGGTCCGCTCTTCTTCATCCCCCCGGTCGTCGGATCTTCCAAAAGGTTGAAAAACATATTTATTGTCCAGGGTTATTGTCCAAGTGAGAAGATTCTCTAAGTGGTGAAAAGACTGAAATACCCTTGGCGTAGAGCAGAAGACTGATTGCTTGATTGCTTTTCTTTTAGTGATTATTTGCAGTTGTATTAAATTTATAAGTGTAGGTTGACATTTGTCATTAATAAATTGAATTTTATAGAAATATTGTGTTTAATTCCTGTTCCCTGTGGATTCGACCCGTACTTACCACTTTGTGGAAAGTCGGTTTTTAAATTTTTGGTTGACGATTTTCCAAAGTCTTATTGAAAATACTTGTTTTAAAAAGAGCATTCCAAAATATCAACCAAATTTTGGCGCCGTTGCCGGGGAACGGCGAATTAATTACTTTATTTCTTAGAGTTTGATTTATTAATTGGTTTTAGTTAATTAGTTGTTTTATTTTAAGTTAGTAGGATTAGAAAGTGAATATAGGATTAACATAGTTAGTAAATATAGGATTCACGTTCTGTCTTTCTAGGATTCACTTGAAATTCATTCTGCAAGGAGCGATTAGACAGGTGGGTTTTAGAAAAACTTAGTTTGTGATTTCCTGTATTTATCTTTTCAGTACTTTAGAGTAGTTTAATTTGTTATTTCATTTACTTAGTTAGATCATTCTGACATAATTAGTTTAGCATATTTGTTTAGTAGTTGTTTATTTTGTGTTATTTACATTTTAGTACCTGTGTAGTTTAGATTTAGAGTTAGGTCGTTTGCTTACATCTGGTCTTAGTACCAGTGTATGCAGGGTCGACGAGGTCTAGGAACCCCATTACACCCATTTGTTGACAACCCAGAGAGAATTTTACATTCTCATCGAAGTTCGGCAACAATGGCTGACATGGATCCTCCACCTCCACCCCTAGTTCTTTCACGCCCTCTGCGGGAATACTTCATTCCCACAGACTATGTTCAGGCATCCTGCATTTGGAGACCCGATGTAGGAGCGCCACATTATGAGATTAAGGCCAGCATTATTCAAATGCTTTCATCCTTTTATGGCCTTAGTCATGAGGATCCCTACCGACACTTAGATGAATTTCTCGAAATCTGTTCTACTGTTAAGATACAGAATTTCGATGATGATGCGTTGAGGTTGACTCTATTCCCCTTTTCATTGAAGGACATAGCCAAGTATTGGCTAAAGTCCTTAGATTCTGTAGAAATAGAGTCCTGGGATCAGTTGCAACAGGAGTTTCTTCGGAAATACTTTCCCATTGGTCGCACGAACCAATATCGCAGAGCCATCACTAGCTTTTGAGAGCTAGATGGTGAGCGCTTTCATGAGACCTGAGAGAGAATGAAGGATCTCCTCAGGAAATGTCCCCATCATCAGGTGCCGAAGTGGCAACTGGTGCAGAGCTTCTATGATGGATTGTCTGACAAGAATCGTCAGATGATCGACTCTTCATGTGGAGGGACATTCATGCTGAAGAGCGAGGACGAAGCGTGGAGGCTATTTGATACATTGGCCGAGAATTCACTCCACCATGCTTCGAGCTCTCATTCTGATAGAGCCACACCCAGCATTCAGAAGAAAGCTGGTGTTCTTGAAGTTGGTCCATCTACTGCACTACAGTGCAAGGTAGACATGATTGCTCAGAAGCTGGACCAACTTCTTTCAGGACCATCCACCACACAGCAGGTGTGTACTCTTTGTGCCAGTCCAGCACACGAGATCACTGAGTGCCCTTCGGTAGCTCAGTACCCTGAATTTGTTCAAGAACAAGTTCAGGCAGCTCAGGGTTACGTCAGACCGCCGAATAACCCATTTTCATCGACATATAATCCGGGTTGGCGTAACCATCCCAATTTTTCATGGAAGAATCCACAGTCTTCCATGCAGATGCCTACTTCCTCTCAGCCAGTTCGGCAGCCACCTTTTACTCAGTCATTTCAAAGACCGAACTATGCTCAGTCTTCTTCTTCTTCTATCACTCCCCCGATTCAGCAGGAGTCTGCCCCGCAGACATCTTTTGAGGAGAGACTTCTCCAGGCATTCCAAGAGGTGAAAACCTCTAATCAGAACGCCTTCGATAAGTGTAGCCAGATTTTGAGCTCGCATACGCAGTCCATTGCGAAGTTAGAGTCGCAAATGGGACAGTTAGCTGAGGCTATTAGTAGGAGACCCGAGGGTACATTGCCGAGTCAGGCTGTCATGAACCCGAAGGGTAAGGACCAGATGACTGGAGGCCTATTTCATACTGAGACACAACAGCAGGCTAAATCAGTTATGGCCTTGAGGAGTGGACGTGAGTATCACGTCGAGAGCAGAGAGCGAGAGAGTAGAGAGAGGATACAGGAGCCAGAGACCATTGTTTCACCCACGTCGGCTCAATCATCATCCCCATCCCCATCATCACCTTCACCATCTTCATCATCTTCATCCTCAGAGAAGAAGAAGAAGGATAGGAGTGAGCCTTCTCACAAAGAGGAGGAGCCAACAGAGTATATTCCCCCACCACCCTATCCCAAAGCATTAGAGTCTCCTGGTTATAGAAGGAAGCAAGGTGCGAAGATCCAGGACATGCTTGACATCTTCAAGCATGTGCAGATCAACCTACCTTTGCTCGATGCTATTCAGCAGGTGCCAGCATATGCCAAATTCCTGAAGGAACTATGTACGCAGAAGCGTAAATCTAGAGAGCGAGTTCCTAACAGGGTCCATTTGACTGAGCAGGTGAGTTCAGTACTTCAGCATCAGACACCACCAAAGCTCAAAGACCCTGGAGCCCCTATCATTGCGTGTACTATAGGGAACATCAGGATAGAACGCGCATTGCTCGATCTTGGAGCAAGTGTGAACATTCTGCCCGGGTATTTCTTTGATTCTTTCGGGCTAGGAGAGATGAGATCGACTCCGATTACGCTTCAACTGGCAGATCGTTCTGTCAAGATACCGAGAGGTGTCTTGGAGGACGTGCTAGCTAAGGTGGATGACTTTTATTTTCCAGTCGATTTTATTATTCTTGATATGGAAGGAGTAGACAGCCAGCACCAGACTCCGATTATTTTAGGCAGACCATTCTTGGCGACTGCCAATGCGTGCATCAACTGTAGGACCGAAGCCATGGACCTCTCATTCGGCAATCGAAAGGTCAAGCTGAATATTTTCAATGCCGCAATGGGACCAGCAGGAGACATGGACTGCTTTCATGTAGACATTGCATAGGAGTTAGTGGAGGAGCAGCCCGAGTTGTACATTACTGAGGATTCTTTAGATTTGTACTATATAGAGAAGAATAGCGGTGTAGATAGTGTAGATGTGTCTAGAGTGTCGTCAGAGAGACCACCTTGGGGAGCTGTCAGGGAGCCTCTTCCACCACTTGCGGAGACCCCCGCCAAATCGTCGATCGAGTCGCCTCCGAAACT
Source organism: Nuphar pumila (assembly GCF_984573655.1). Lineage (NCBI taxonomy): Eukaryota > Viridiplantae > Streptophyta > Magnoliopsida > Nymphaeales > Nymphaeaceae > Nuphar > Nuphar pumila. The sequence goes on from NC_143261.1 coordinate 46,848,148, forward strand.
TGAGTTGAAACCCTTACCGGATTCACTCAAGTATGCATATCTCGGAGATGATGAGACTCTGCCTGTGATCATCTCATCCTTGCTCACTGAGGAGCAGGAGCAGAGATTGCTGACTATTCTTCGGGAGCACAAGGCAACGATTGGCTGGGGAGTTGCTGATCTGAAGGAGATTGATCCTTCATTCTGCATGCATAGGATCCATTGTGATGAGGAAGTCAAGCCATTTAGGGATATGCAGAGAAGGCTAAATCCCAACATGAAGGAAGTGGTGAAGAAAGAGGTGGTGAAATGGTTGGATGCCAGAATCATTTACCCTATTTCTGATAGTCAGTGGGTCAGTCCGATTCAGGTTGTGCCGAAGAAGTCAGGACTCACTGTGGTTGAGAACGAGAAGGGTGAAAGAATTTCTGATGAGGACCACTACAGGATGGCGAGTCTGCATCGATTATAGGAAACTGAATATGGCAACTAGGAAAGATCATTTCCCATTGCCATTCATTGATCAGATCTTAGAGAGACTCGCAGGGCAGAGCTACTACTGCTTTCTAGATGGATATTTAGGATATAATCAGGTAGCTGTCCATCCTGACGACTAGGAGAAGACCACGTTTACATGTCCTTATGGCACCTTCGCGTTTAAACGTATGCCGTTCGGGCTCTGTAATGCCCCGGCTACTTTTCAGAGGTGCATGCTTGCTATCTTCTCGGACATGATTGATGATGTGATGGAAGTTTTTATGGACGACTTTTCAGTGTATGGCTCTTCTTTTGAAGATTGCCTCCAAAAACTTGCTCGAGTACTGAGTAGGTGTGCGGAGACCAATCTTGTCCTGAGTTGGGAAAAGAGCCATTTTATGGTCCAGGAGGGGATTGTGCTAGGACACATTGTGTCCAAGCGTGGTATTGAGGTTGACAGAGCGAAGGTGGAATCCATTTCCCGTTTGACTCCACCCACCTCTGTGAGGCAGATTCGATCATTTTTAGGGCATGCGGGTTTTTACAGGCGGTTCATAAAAGATTTCAGCAAAATCTCTCGACCGCTTTGCACGTTATTGGAGAAAGATCAGCCCTTTGTTTTCGGTGAGGATTGTATGAAGGCCTTTGAGATTCTCAAAGAGGCCTTGATTACTGCACCTATTTTAAGACCTCCAGATTGGACTCTCCCATTTGAGATTATGTGCGATGCATCTGATTACGCTATGGGGGCTATTTTAGGACAACGCATTGATAGGAAACCCTATGTGATCTATTATGCGAGTAGAACTCTGTCTGATGCCCAGATGAATTATACTACGACAGAGAAGGAACTACTTGCGGTAGTTTTCGCATTGGATAAATTTAGGTCCTATTTACTCGGTTCGAAGGTGGTTGTCTATTCTGACCATTCTGCATTGAAATATTTGTTGAATAAGAAAGACACCAAACCGAAATTGATTCGTTGGGTCCTACTACTACAGGAGTTTGATCTCGAGATTCAAGATAAGAAGGGAAGTGAGAATGTAGTAGCAGACCATCTTTCCCGACTGATCGTGGAGACCACGCAGGATCAGAAGCCGATCAACGATTCTTTCCCCGACGAGCAGATCATGTCAGTTAGTACATCGCAGTTACCCTGGTTTGCAGATATTGTGAACTATCTGGTTTCGAGGCAGATACCTGAGCATTGGAACAAGAATGAGCGCGAGAGATTCCTATCTCAGATGCGGCACTATTATTGGGATGAACCAAAGTTGTTCAAATACTGTGCAGACCAGATTATTAGAAGATGTGTTCCGGAGGAGGAGTACCAGTCCATTTTGAATTTTTCCCATTCATTAGCCTGTGGAGGGCATTTTAGCAGTAGGAAAACGGCTGCAAAGGTTTTGCAGTCAGGATTTTATTGGCCCACACTCCACAGGGATGCTCATGAGTTCTGTAGGCGATGCCTGCGATGTCAGCAGATTGGGAACATGTCCAAGAGGGACATGATGCCCTTGCTTCCGATTTTGATAGTCGAGATTTTTGATGTTTGGGGCATTGATTTCATGGGACCATTTCTGCCTTCATTCGGAAATTTATACATTCTGGTGGCGGTTGATTATGTGTCCAAGTGGGTCGAGGCTGTGGAAACCAAGACCAATGATCATAGAGTAGTGCTTAAGTTCATTAAGCACAATATTTTCAGTCGTTTTGGGGTGCCACGTGCGATGATTAGCGATGGTGGCAAGCATTTTAGGAATATACAGATAGCTTCTCTGTTGAGAAGATATTCTGTCAATCATAGATTCACCACTCCATATCATCCGCAGACTAGTGGACAGGTTGAAGTGTCCAATAGGGAGATTAAACGAATTTTAGAAAAGACAGTTCGTCCAGACCGCAAGGATTGGTCCCAACGCTTAGATGATGCACTTTGGGCATATAGAACTGCATTTAAGACTCCCATTGGCATGTCCCCGTATCGCCTTGTATTCGGGAAAGCATGTCATCTCCCTGTCGAGCTAGAGCATAGAGCATATTGGGCCATCAAGAAATTAAATTTTAACCTCACCCAGGCTGGCAAAGAGAGAGCACTGCAGCTCTCAGAATTAGAAGAACTCAGGAATGATGCATATGAGAATGCCAAATTATACAAAGCTCGCACAAAAGCATTTCATGATAAGCATATTGTTAGAAAAGTGTTTGAGCCAGATCAGAAAGTGTGGCTATACAATTCTCGTTTACATTTATTCCCAGGGAAGTTAAGATCGAGATGGACAGGTCCGTACATTGTGAAAGAAGTATTTCCCCATGGAGCAGTGACACTATTCGATCCTATGACCCAAGGTACATTCAAGGTAAATGGGCAAAGACTGAAGCCATTCATTTTAGATGCCTTGCAGGATGGTGAGTGTGAGATAGTGCATCTCACAAAGGCATGAGGGTTCGACCAGAGGGATGTATCATATGTACATTATTTTTTTTTCATTTCAGAGTTTTTATTTATTTAGTATTTCATTTCACATGTGCTAATTTGTGTTTTGATGTATGCAGGATGAACTTAACAATTAGTGTATCAATTACCAGGTACAGAGAAGAGCTTTCAAAGAATTCAAGGATCAGAGGAAAATCAACTTCAGAAGTACAGAGAAAATCAGGTTGTATCTATCCTTTCTCCCATATTTTTGTTAGTGTCTTTTAGTGTGCATTTGCATTACATTTTTATTTATTTTGTATGCCACTAGGGACAGTGTCATTCAAGCATGGGGGGTGGTTTAGATGCATGCACACAAAAATTTAATTTTTTTTTTGTATGACTGGTAATCAAAGTAGGCATTTGAGAACAAAGTGTAGCATATATGATTGTTTTTGACATAATCTAACAGTTTATAAATTTTTAAGCCCCATAAAAAGTTTTTATTTTCTGAACTGAGTCAAATAGGGTAGTATTCATGAGAAAATTCAAAGAAAAGATATTATTTGATTGTTCGAAAATTTTGAATCACTTTAGTATAAGTATGCACAGTATGTTTTCTGAAAGAAATAAGCAATGGAAAGATGTGTTTGAAAAATGAGTTTAAAAGAATAGAGCTACGTTTAGTTGTTGATGTCTTCGTGAATCCTAGTAGTGGAACTCAGACACGAGATGAAGTGTTTGAGTATCTTAACGAAAAGGATAACGAAGGAGATCATCTTCTTGTCTAAGTCTATATCTGTGGCCTTTGTAGTTCGAGTAAGTAGAATCTGAAGGGTGTTTTACACCTGGTGCCCCAAAGCCAACTGGTTTGGGAGCCACCGGTTCGAAAGCTTGTTACATGGATTGCATAGAAAGCCTAAGAGATAGAGACATTGCACATGACAAGAGGAAGACTATACGTAAACTATTAGAATAGAAGGTCTAGTGACTTGAGCAATTAAGTCCGAGGGATACTCTGTATCTAGTGCCGTAAGGTCAACCGACTTGGGAGTCACTGACCCAAAGCTCGCTACACGGGTCACGAAAACTGACTATTCTAAATAGTGCTCATATGAGAAGAATGCGCAAGAAATCAAAAGTTGAAAAAAAAAAAAGAGTGAAAATGAAAGAAAAAAAAAGAATGTGCTGAATGAGAAAATTTTCATTGCTTAGGCTTATATGTGTATTACTGTGCAGAAAATATACAAGTGAGAATAAATGAGTAAAACATGAGAATACTTGACTTTCAGAGAAAAATCATGAACTAGCTACAATATTAGAAAAGTGAAGAAAAAGAATTTTTACTATGGCGGCATGAGATTTTAAACTTGTTTTGAGAATGTCAATTACATGAAATATTTGTTCCAACTGCATTCTTAAGAGCCTCATATTTTTGAAAAATCATCCTCGTATTTCATTGATGTTTGTGGGTAGCATCTCTGCAAACCCTCACGAGACCTTACTCGTCCACTAGTGTAAGCTAGGGGTTTAAAGGGCTTGTTGCATACGCTAAATGCAACCGTGATTCCTACGAAAGTGAGTTAGTATTATGCATTCATGCTTAGCATTTCTTGTCTTCAGTGCATATCATGATTAGGGTTTGTTAAGGGACTAACAAACATTCAAGCATGGAGGTATTTGATGATGCATGAAATGCACATCATGTAAACAAGTTTGTCATGCATTTTGTATCAAGTTTAAGGTTTTAAACCCATGTTTAGATGTGTTTTGATAGTAAGGGGCTATGGTTCGAATTTCATAAAAATCAGAGTTAAAATGAGAGAGTTATGGCTATTTCAGTGTTTGGGCACGGATTTCGAGGTGGATCGGATCCATATCCGACCCAATTAGGTCAATTGGACCTTGGATCAATTCTTAAAAAGCCCAAAACCCAACCCACACACATATCCATACCCATTTCAAAAAGTTTTGCAGAAAACCCCTCAGAAAGTGGCGCCTAGTAAAATATTTTTTTTATAACCTTGTTTCTGAAAACTATCAAAAGTATAAATTATAGTTTCCAGCAAACCCTAGGCGTCTTTGGCTGTGTTTGGACGCCCCCTACAGTGACTCTACAGCAGCAGCTCCTTCCTCTCCATCTTCCCCACGTGTTGGCCATTGAAGACCGATCTATGCTTAATTATCAAGCATATTTTCAAGCTTTCTTTGGTTTCTTTTCATTTCTTTCTTATTCCTTGCTGTCTTTTCACCATTTTTCTGTATTTTTGCAGGTGTAGCAGAGGTGGACACCATTAACCTTGGGCGGGAGTGCGCAACACACCACCAAGGTGAGCCGGCCCTACCTCCATCCGGCTTTCTACACCCTCCGATCGCGAATCGGCTCACATTCCATCGTCGGTGGATCTCCAACGTGTAGCAGCTGCAATAGGTGCCGTTTTTGGTGAAGTACAGCATCCTCGAACTGTAGAGGATGTCCATCTCCAGCCACGGTCCGCTCTTCTTCATCCCCCCGGTCGTCGGATCTTCCAAAAGGTTGAAAAGCATATTTATTGTCCAGGGTTATTGTCCAAGTGAGAAGATTCTCTAAGTGGCGAAAAGACTGAAATACCCTTGGCGTAGAGCAGAAGACTGATTGCTTGATTACTTTTCTTTTAGTGATTATTTGCAGTTGTATTAACTTTATAAGGGTAGGTTGACATTTGTCATTAATAAATTGAATTTTATAGAAATATTGTGTTTAATTCCTGTTCCCTGTGGATTCGACCCGTACTTACCACTTTGTGGAAAATCGGTTTTTAAATTTTTGGTTGACGATTTTCCAAAGTCTTATTGAAAATACTTGTTTTAAAAAGTGCATTCCAAAATAGATCCCTTTGAGAAGCGGTGGAGGCCTTCTCTTAAAGGAGCAGTGGATGATTCAAGAGAAAAACCTGTTGAAGATGGAAGGTGGAAAAGAGGAAGGTTGTTGAAGATCGGACGATGGAGAGAGGAGAGGAAAACGCGCGGGAGGAGTCTATTGGAACTTTTTCTCTTTTCCAAAAAGAGGATTCCCTTTAAAAAAAATTTGTAAAATGGTTAAGAAATGAAGTTTTCAGAAAAAATATCTTAAAAAGCTTCAAAACCATTTGTTTTTCTCGTAGTTTTTCCATTTTTTTTTTTTTGGTTTTTGTGTTAATTTTCCATTTTTTTGCATTTTTTAAAATAAAGTCGTAAAAGTTTTACGAGAAGATAAAGATTAAAACTATTTTTTTTTGTTTTTGCAAAAATATTTACAAAAGGGAATTTTTCTGAGAACTCAAGGCGATTTTTGGGAAAATTTCTTCAGAAAATGGGTTTATATCTGGATTTTGAGGAAATATTTGAGGTTTACAACCTCGAACTGAGAAATATAGGGTTGTGGATCCAACAGGATGCCCGATAAATTACCCGAGCCATTCAAAACCATTTTTTGGTATTTTGTAATTTTAATTTGGAAATCGAACAACGAGGCTCAGATTTGGGTTTAAAACACTGGGTTTGAATCCGAAATTGAATTTTGAATATATCAATATGGAATTTAGTCCAGAAAGTCTGAAGAATGACTGAAATTTAGCTTTGGCTTTCTCAAAATATAGAGTCAGGGGCAAAAAGGTCATTTTTATCAAACTTTGAAAAATTTGGGGTGTTCACACCCATGCATGGAGGAGATATCAGTGAGATTATTATAACCTGTCAGCTTCATCTTAAGGCACCCCTGGATCAGATGCCTGTGCATACTGAGTTGATCCCTTCATTTCTCCAGGAGAAGTATAACAAGTTTTCAGTTTGATCTTTACACAACAAACATCATTTATCCTTTTAATATAAATTTCAATCTAACTTCTTCTAATCACTAAACATATGTTGCAATCTCACCAGGTATGAACAAAGTACTGGATTTTAATGCAATCTAGTGATACGAGCAAAAATTTTCAGAAGATACAAAGGCTAGAAAATGCAAGCCACAGAATCTGAAGATGTATTTACGCATTTACCAATACAGAAAATGAAATTCTAAATTTAAAATTGAGAAATAAGACATAGGCTATAATATTAATGCTGAACAAAGGAAATAAAATGATACCGATGGAAATTGTAAGCAGATGAGATAGCAAAACAACATAATGTAATGAATGCTTAACAAGGAGTGTGCGGCAACAAATGCAAAAAAAAAATGGAATGGATGCTGACAGATGAATGAATGCAATGGATAATATAGCCATGGCCAATGATTCAAGTGAAGGGAGGGAAAAACTGAACCTACTGAATTAAGAATATAATGGGGCAAACCTTGGTATGAGGGTAATAATGTTCAGATAAAACGATACAGCCAATTAATATATGTAAATGAGGTTACCATCAATAGAATTGCAGGTGGAATGAAACACATACGAAACAATAACTGTAAAAACGCAGCAACAATGCATTACGAGGGAGGGGTGACATTTTAGGTTGTAGGAGATAAACCTCGCGAGCGGTAAGGTCCATCTGAACCTATCCATGAAATGCAGATCTCACCATGAATCATATCAGATTCATGGTGGGATTTGAATGAACCAAGCTATGCCTTTACAAGACATGCTATGTTCAAAACAGGATATCAAGACTAACGGGTAAGCAGGAAATTTAAAAAAAAAGAATAGAAAGGGAAAACACATTTACTAAAAAAAAATGGTGATCTGTTGAACCCGATACATAGAGGGGCTGTAGGTAGTTGGGGATAAATCGGAAAGAGAGAAAATAACGATGCACAGGCCACATAATTCTATAACTTGCAGAAATGGAGGAGAAGAAAAGAAGAAAAAAAAACTATAGTTGATGGAAATTAGACAAACGAACTAAAAAAAAAAATGAAAGAAATATGTTGAAGAATGGATCGTACCATCCATTGTAGCCTCAAGATGCAGCGAGTATTTGAGATGTAGGCCATGTTGCTATTGCATTATGCATCAACGAGACTGCAATAAGCAGGCCGATGATGCAAAGTTGCTCTCAGTAAAAAAAATGAAGAGGGAAAAGACATCGTGGAAATACAGTAAAGACATGCAGCAGGAAAGAGCAAAGGGAACGAAGAAGAAAATAGGGTACTTACCTTTGACTGCTGCCGTTAAGGCTAAAGCTTCTTCGACCTTGATTCTGTTATCTAGAGGATTTCTGAGCTCTAACTTGAGAATGAAGGGATGCTTCCTTTGAAATGCCGATTATTGCAGAGATTGGTGGGCTTCCTTTGATCAAAATGGGGAAAATCAAGGAAATAGGAAGAAGAAGAAAGAGGATCGGAGGTAGAAGAAAAGGAAGAAAGTATGAAGAAGAAGATGGTGGGGTGAAGGAGATGGAGATCGGGAGCCCTGCGTGCCTCCTTTTAAGGAAGGAGAGGAAGGTTCGAGAGGGAGAAATCGGTTGGGCATCGATGACGGAGAAAGGGGGGTTCGGAGATGGAGGGTTTGAGGAAGAGGGTTTCGGTGGATGGGTGGCTAAATGAGGAGGATCGGAGGGTTCAAGGTGAAGGATGGGCGAAAATGGAGAGAGAATGGAGGGAGGCGCCAGCCAGCCGACCTCTTGCGAAGAGCTCTCAAAATCCTAAAGAGTTTGTAACAGGGTTCCTCGGGTTTTTTTATGAATTTTTCAAAAAAGGGGCTCTTTTAAGATAATTTGTTAAAAGGGGTTTTTACAAGAAACGATTTTTATAAAAAGGCTTACTCTATCAATTTTTTCGTATTTTTCTCTTCCTTTTGATTTTTTTGCTCTTTTTCTTCATTTTCTATATTTTTTTGATATTTTTGCAAGCAAAACTCTAAAACTATGGGGTTTCTAAACTATTTATAAGATTTTGCAAATATTTACAAAAGAAGGTTTTAATGAGAATTCGAGTTTATCTTTTGAAATTTTCTTCAGAAAAAACAGGTTTAAATCCGGGATTTTGAGAAAATATTTGATTTTTTAAACCTCGAATCGATAAATACAGAGCAGTGGATCCAAACGGATGTCGGGTGAACTGTCCGAGCCATTCAAAACCATTTTTTGGTATTTTTGTAATTTTTAATTTAGAAATTGAATAACGAGGCTCAAATTTGGATTTTAAACACTGGATCCAGACCCGAAATCGAGTTGGATATATCGACATGGAATTTAACCCGGAAGATCTGAAGAATAATTGAAATTTGGCTTTGATTTTCTCAGAAGATGGAGCCGGGAAAAAAAAGGACATTTTTACAAAACTTTGAAAACTTTGGGGTGTTCACAGATGCCCCTCTTTGCTACTAAGCCGGTTGAAAGCTGAGCTTAGTGGCAAAGATAACACTCCAAATTTTGAAAATGCCCCAGTCAGCAGATCTGAACTGGGTGTAAAAGAATTATTTTGAAAATATGACTTTTTAGGCTTAAAAACCTTATCCTGAATGGTTTTGGGGAGACGAAATCCTCGAAAATGATATGATTGAGAAGAAAATAAGGAAATCGTGATGGGACTTTGGATGAAAATCCCGAAATGGTGGAAATCAAAATTTTGATCAAGTCTCAAGGGTGGGACAAGATACGCTTTTCGGAATGATTTAGGTTTAGCCCTTAACCTGGATGGGACAAAGATATATCAAAATGAATTGAATGAGGAAAGGAATACATGAGGACCTTAATAAGACATTTTTGGAAAATGCCTCATGAAATGAAGCTCAAGTATGATCCTATCATGGATAGACATGCAAAGCATGGATTCCTCGATGGGAAGAGCCATGATAGGACTTGAAGAAATCACCTCGTTAAAACATGGAATCTCGTTGAAACAAGACTCAGGTTTAGCTCAAACTTGAAAAGGAAGAAACCTCGTGGGGCGAGGTTCAGGCTTAACCCTTAACCTGAAGGGGTCAACCAAAATGGAATCCTCAAATGGAGAAACCATGATGGGACCTTCGGAGTTTGGACAAACAAATCCGAAAGGGGTTTGCAAAAGGAGGAAAATGGGGTTCCCTAAAGCTTTGAAAAGTGGATGAAATGGAGCGTCTCATTGCTGAGACTGAAATAGCTTTTGAAATCAATGACCTCTTGCAGAAAATTCAGGTTTGACCCTTAACCTGAGTGGGTACTACCATACGGAATTCTCAAATGGAGAAAACGTGATGGGACAGGAAGAGATACTTCAACTGAATGAGGCAACTTTTCCTGGAAGATATAAACAACGCTAGGTTGCATCAAAATGGATATTGAAGTTTTATTTCATTCTTGGAATAGCTAGAAAATTTTTTACCAATAAGATAAAATATAGTTGACTCAAATGCTTGAAAATGTGCGCGCATGTGCAAAAGATATTCGCTCTTTTACCTAGAGTATTTCCTCCATCGAGGTTAACTCCTTGGTTTTAAGAGTCAAATTCAAAATTTTAGCGCTGATGATTTTCTTCAAGGAAGCTATCCATTTCCTTGATATGAGAAGAGAAGAAATATTCTTAATTTCATAAAAACAAGTAGTGAAAAGATATTGATAAAAGAATCTTGCATGAGAAAATATGACTTCTGGCAACTTTGGCAGTTTGATATCTGGGTGTTTTCCCATGATGATCTTTTTGCACTCTTTTTTTGAGTCATTGAACTTTCTCGGGTTTTCACATCATCCTTAATTTGGATGTTCCTGACTTTTCTCTCTTTTTCGGGGAAGGGTATGTCACAAACTCCTTCATCTTGGAGATGTTCTGATCCTTCTTTTGTTTCAGGTATCATATAGGCTCAAAGGGTCTTTAGATGATAGCAGAAATCAAATATCTTTTAGGGTTTGTTGGTAGGTTCATCACACTCGCCTTTATCTTGACGGTGATCTGAACTTTCCCTGGAAGGATCCGTCATAAACTCCTTTATCTCGGAGATGATCCAAATCTTCTTTGGCCCCGGGGGTCTAGCTCGCATATTTGTTTTCATCTTGACGACAATTGAGAGATCCCTTTTGCAGATATTTGATTGCAGCTTTAAATGGATGAAAAGTCATGGATTGAGTAGATTCTTTTTATAGCTCAAGATATTTCCATTGCCTGATTGCCAGAAAGTCGTCTTAAAACATGCGCCATAGCCATGATCAATATCAATTCGCTTCTGACTTTTCAATATCATTGAATATTTCTTTCGCTAATCATACTGAGGATATTTCTTATATTCTCTTGGTTGACCAACAGAGAGAAGATTTGAATTTTACCTCTTTTTTCCAAAAAAGTTTCACCTTTTGGGAAAGAAATACTAGAGGTAATCTGAGGAAATTCTTTTGTGCAGTAAAATATTTGGAATCAACACATGCTTTTAGCAAATTGGCAAAGTTTTCATGAATTATTTGTGAAATAATCACTCAATATGGATTTTGATAGGACCTTTAGCTGAATTTTGGAAAAAATAACATGAGAGTATTGGTTTTATCGGACAACATTGGCTCAATAGGGACTCATCCTAAGAGCCGCAAAGAATATTGGATCCGTAGGGATTTGTGATCATCGCAAAATTTTTCCTCTCTCGTGGTTTCTCTCTCTTCCTTCTCTTTTCCTTTTCTAACCTCTATTTTTCTCCTTTTTTGAAGGGAGGAAAATAAAAGACAGAAAAGAAAGAGAGAAGAGAAGAAAAAGAAAGAAAGAGAGAGGAGGAACTCTTTTGCGGGGTCTCACTTGACCTTGATTTGAAAATATTTAGAAATTTAAGTCGCCTCCGTTTTGAAATATTTGCGGAAAAAAGGGAGAGACGGGATTCACTCGTCGGTACGAGGTTCGACCATTCCTGGCGCCTTTACTAGGGGTAATCGAACCAAGGATCGAATCTATGCCTTTTGCTTTACCTAAATATTATATAAGAATTTATTCTAAAGATCTAAATGCACAAAGAATCATGCTTGTGCAATGTAAGGATGTATTCTCTTTTTGAAAGATGTTTTGAAAATTTTTAAGTATTCTGAGATGAACTTGATAAGGGAGTGAAGAAATGTTTGAATCTAACTTTAGAACTTGAGATAGATCAGAGGAGTTCTAAGTCTTTGAAGTAAATCAGAGTTTTGGGAAAAATAAATTGGGATTTGAAGTTGAGATAAAAAGGAGATAAAGTTTTCAAAGTCAGAAATGGACTCTGAATCTTGGATTTAGGAGAAGAGATGAAATTTGAAAATGGAATTGAATTTCAGATTTGAAGTGATATTGAATTTGAATCTTAGAATGGATCTGAGAAAATCAAATGGTATTTAAAAATAGAAATGGATTTAGGAAGTTCAGATGAGATCTGAAAATGGAATTGGATTTGAAATCTAGAATTGGGAATGGAATTGAATCTTAAAATGGATTTAAGATCTGAAATCTGAGATCAAATGTAGAATTGGATTTTAGACCCTGAAATGAATTTGGACCTGAAGTCTGAGATCCAAGATGGAAGTTGAATTCTGGATCCTAAGATTGGTTTTGGATCTAAGGTCTGAGATCCAAGATAGAATTGGATTCTAGACCCTAAGATGGACTTGGATCTTAAAGTCTGAGATCCGAGGAGTGGAGATTTATACTTGGAAATCTGGATCCAAGTTGAGATTAGGATCTATCTTTGGAGTTTTGATTTGAGATTTTGAACTCTGAATATATAAATGAATTTCAAAGTCAAATGAGACTTTGAACTTGAAAACTTGAATTTTGGAATTTAGAAAATGAATCAAGAATTTTCAAAGTTAAATTAAACTTTGAATTTAAAGTTTGAATTGAGAATCAAAAGATGAATCAGGAATTTTCAAAGTTTGAATTGAACTTTGAAATTTGATTTGAATTAGAATTAGAATTTTGGATATACAAATGAATTTCAAAGTCAAATTGGACTTTGAATTTAAAGTTAGAATCTGAAAATGATATTTAAATTTGAAAATTGATTTGAGAAGTGAAGAAGGTATCTGAAGGAAATCACTTGGATTTATGAAAAAGAAGTTTGAAAATATGATGCAATTCTATCCTAAGTGATGAATAAAATTTAAAGAATTTTGAAATTGGATTTTGAAAATCATATTTTATTCTTCACATGATTTAAAATAAGATTGAAAATATAATACACCCTTGACTATGGTCATTGAATGTATTATATAATGATCTATATTTAAATTCAGGTGAAGAATAACACATATTTTTTGTGCTTTTATAGAGTTTAAAATGAAATTAACTCTCAATATATTCTGACTATGGCCATTGGTATATATTTTGAGTTAATTTAAAGTTAAACTCTAATAAAGGAAGAAAATATTCAGATATATGATGATTTTTAGAAAGAGATCCAGTGTGGATCCAGTGTTATTTTATAAAAGATAAAAATCCTAAGTTTTGTTTACATTCTGACTATGGCCATTGATGTAAATCATCAACTTAGGATTAATTACCTCTTACGAAATGATGCACGTGCCATTCGTGTTCCCATTCGTGAATCTTTGAAAATAAAGGAGAAAATATGAGAACAAGTGATTCATGATATTTATAATGCTCATTCATTCTATCTAAAACTGGAAATGTAAATTCTCATTAAATCCTAACTTATTACAAAAAAAATTGAATTTACAACCCCAAGAAATGATATTCTCCACATACTCTCTGCAAAACACTCGATTAGTATAAAAAATGGAAGAGGATTTACACACATTACATGGATTTTAAAGATGCTAATGAAAGAAACAAAAATGCTCATATGCCAAGATATTTAAAATCTAAAAGCATGGAAAGGTGAAAATAATATATATATCTATGTGCATATGCACATGCATGTATATATATATGTAGATCTATACACATATATGTATATATATATGAATATAGATATATATATATATATATATATATAGGTATATAGGTGTATAGACATATGCATATATATATATATATATATATAAATATTGTCATGGTCAAATGAAAATCAGATGCAATGAGTGAAAGTAGGGGCTGAGATAGTCCAAGATGGGCCATAGTGAAATATGATGGCTGAGCAGCTTTTGATGAACCACTGTGGGAAATCACAATTTTATGGCAGTTCTTTTGGTGAACTGCCATGAGGAAGAGAAGCCACCGTGTTTCTCTGTGAATCACTTAGAAAAGTATTTCAGCCCTATGGTATTTTGCAGAGGTGAAGGCTGGGAAGATATAATGCTTGTGAATGGACAACAACAAGGTGTTGTTTGAGACACCTACAACAGATGGTATTGAAGAAAAGGCGAAAGTGTAGAGTGGCGGCATAGTGCCATATAGTGGAAGTTGTTGTATTTGCAGCAACTGGGGGATGCTGGATGAGGGAAAACAGAGGTTGTGCTGGATAAATACTGTTGCCAGCATAGCCAATGTGTGATCATGTTGGGTTATAACCTACGGCAAATGGGTGGGTGAATAGTATAGATTTCTAGATGACTATCCTGTTGTGCAAATCATATATATAAAGATAGGCAACCATTGCCTTTTGCAGAGAAATTTGCAAATGGTTGTGGTGGGGTCCTACACGCTAAGGGGTGTTGAGAGATGGCAGCAGGATGAACATAACATGAATGTGCCAGTATTTTATAGTGGAAAGATGTGCAGGTGTAAGAGTAACTTGTAGGTGCTATAGGGGAGATACAAATGGGTTGGCATTTTGTATGCTTCAGAACTACTATTTGGCAACCTTACCTCAAATAAAAAAAAATGTTAATGTTGATAATGACACTGTTATGAATATACTTTTTATTAGCATTCTAAAGGAAATACAGGAAAAGGATAATCTATACAAATGCAGGAATCTTAAGTAGCTATCAAAATTAGACTTTCAGAAGCACTAATACCGCAAAAATTAGTGTAGACATACCTTCAATCGATGTTCACAAAAGAAAATCCATGGGAACTCTTAAGCAATCCGTGGCTGTAGGTAGCGGTCTCGGAAGAAGCTTTTAGCCTTCTCCAAATTGTAGCGCTTTAAAGACAAGTTCTCAAAAAATGAATTTGTAAGCTAGCTCAGCTCATGCGGCTTGAGAGTAGCTTCACTTGACCATGAATCCTATATAGATTTACAAAGCATCTCCAACACTAAAGATATTATTGCTGAATTTCTTGTGGCATATCATTCTAAACCCATGAACGACAAAGTGCATAAAGAGATGTTGATGCACCATCAAGCAATCTAACCTTTCTGTCATTTATCACCACTGTTAAAGCATTTTCGCTACTCTTATCCCTTGTATCTTTATAGTTATTCAAATCAGTTACAGATGAAACATCTGAAAATGGAGTTACCTTCAATCAATGTCCACAAAAGAAAATCCATGGGAACTCTTAAGCAATCCTACAATCACGCGAAAGTACAGCTATGTTCAGAGAAATTCACCGCAGGAAATCTGGATGAGCAGTGGGATGACCCAATCTACATGTATTCCATCTAATGCAGGTGCTGGTATATAAATATTTAATCATTACTTAGAATGCACAGATGACTTAACAGGTTGGCTCATGCTTTTCACTCAAACAACAGTAAATTCAGAGAAACACAGAAGAAACCAACAAGAAAAAGCAATCAACCAAAGAGAGAACATAGTACAACCATATGAAAGAGAAAAAAAAAAGAAATAGCCAGAGAGGTGGCTGGAGGGACTCTCAAGCACTAATGACCTGTTTCAATGGGTTAACAGGGTAATCAGTGATTGACGCACATATTGATCCTTTAAATAAACCTGGTCAATAGACCTTAACTATTAAACCTTCATAACTCAAATAGTGAAGGAATCAGCTGATCAATTTCAAACATGAAGCCTTAATCAATGGACCAAATCAAATATTGGCCTAAAAACTCCCAGGGTTCGAGCAATAAATGGGTTCCCAGTGGCACACAGCGAGGTGGATCTCTTGGGGAGGCGTCATCTCCCCAAATTGTACATCCCATAAGGCTCCATAAAAGGAAAAATAATGCTCCATTTAAACAACCAGATATTAGCGACAAAGAAGAGGCAATGCAATCAAACATGAATAGTAATTGTAAGCATAAGGTAAACTGGAAATATGCACAACTATGAAATGAAGGATGGAACAATGATAATGCCCATGATAACACCCACCTTGCGTGATTAGGATCAAATCCCAATTAAGGGTCCAAGAGAGAGAAAAAAAAAAGAGAACTATTTATGAAAATTTTGCAGGAAACTGATGGGGATGCGGTAACTTTAGAGGGGTTACAGGAGGCGACAATAGTAATTAGCTGACCCTCTTTTACCTGTGACCTCCTGAAGATCATCAGTGGTGCTGCGTAAATAAAAAAAATGGAACGACCATACAGAGCCTATGCAAAAAGCTTAACCGATGGACTTATATTCAACAAAATGCCCACATCCTCTGCACCAGGTGATTCCAGGTAGCTTCTCAAGAAGGATCCAAAAGGTCATTTGCGAGTATACGCCACACACACCCCCCCCAAATATTTCCCATGGCCTTTCATACTAACAATGATTGGCTTGCAGTAGTGTCCATTACACAGAGGGATTTCTCGATGATGCCAAAAGGACTTTACCATGAAGCATATTCCAAATTAACAGTAGTTGTCAATGTTATATGGATATTCAGGGTATGGCAGATGTTCACGATCAGCAAAAAAAGGCAGAAAGCTGAAAATCACAAATAGAACTAGGCATCTGATGCAAATGCAAGGGCACGCAATGGGGGATGAGATGGTTTGATAAAAAAAAAATGCCATAAAATGCTGGTGACAAAATGCCAAGATGATATACCAACAGACCTGTGTTATAGTGTGCTCATGCTTGGAAGCTCAGGTTGATGCTATAGCACCTCGACTTTATGCTGAAAAATCAGAGTGATCAGCAATACCAAAACGAAAATAAAGAGGATGATCAGCTTATGTTTCCTGACTGGACCATTATGATAGAATTCCATCTAGGATTGATAAGCATAAGGTGTTTATGCAAAATACACAGGGGCCAAATTCCCTGATAAAACTAAATGTAAAAGGAGCTAACATCTTGTTTTAGTGAAATGGACCAAAGAGCGAATCAAACATACATCCATTCGTCATCACGACAGACCTTTGAGAGTATCAACAATGCTGCCTTAGGATCAAAATGAGATGACAATGGGTTCATCGCAGAAGCCTTAAAACAGAACAAGTTCGGATGACTCTTACTATGACCATTAACCTTCAAGATATAATAGAAATCCACAGCAAAAAGGGGAAAAAAAAACATTAGTTTGGTAAAATGCTATGAGATCTAATGAGCAGATGAATTAGTGTGAAGGCTATGAATCCAAACGACTAACGATTGGGAAAATAACAAAGGCCACCATCGAATCAGAAGGGCCATAAGATCTAAATAAAGCAGATACGTGAAAGCATTTTAGCAGAAACATAGGGAATATGGTAAATGAAAAAGTGACATTTCAAAAATTGAAGTTATATCAACCGAATACAGAAGTGGAAATATAAATGATATCTTAAAACTAAGACGAGAAAGAAAAAAAAAATTATTGGAATGGGGTCATTCCGTTAATGTTGCACATCGGATAGATCGACCTGCTATAAGCAAATCACTGCTATCATAGGTGCTTCAGTGAGAGCAAAGGGGAATCAAAGAAACCCAAGGAAGAAGAAGAAAAAAAAAATTAGAAAGGATTCTTACCTTGGCTTACTCGTTGTAAGAAGATCGCCCTTTCGGTTGGCGTAAAAAACCAGAAGAGGAACCAGAAGGAAAAGGGAAGCTTCGTGAAAAGGGAAGAAAGGGGTGCGGGGTGAAACCAGGAAAAAAAGAAGAAGAAATGAGGGAAAAGAGGAAAGGGGGAGAGAAAAAGGAGATCATCGAGATGGGGAGGTGAAGACGGATCTAATGCTGGAAGAAGAAGGGTGCGAGGGTGAAACACGGTGCGTGAGAGATGCCAGAAGGGGGAAGGGTCAAAAATGGGTGGTTGCGTGAAGAAGAGAGGAGGCTATGTACAGGAAAGGGGAGGGGTGAAGACGATCCTGAATCCTTCCCCTTCGTGCTTCTCTTAAAGAGGAGAAAGGAGGATTCAGTTGTAGATTGAGGGTTTACAGAGGAGGAAATGGAGGTTGTTGGGAGATGAACGGGAGATGGTGAGGAGGTTACACATGGGGGCGTGCGATGAGGGTTTGGCTGGAGGGTTCGGGCGATGGAGGTTGAGAAGAAGCTTCTAGAGTTTTTCTGGAGGGGAAGCGAAGGGGAGAAGCCGTAAGAGGGTTTTTGCCAGAGAGGGAGAACTCGAGAGGGTCTCCCCCCCGAAATCCTAACTCGACTCAAGGGTTTTACTTTTTCCAAAAAGCGGTCTTTTATAAAAAGATTTTTCTAAAACGGGTTTCCAAAAACCATTTTTTGCAATTTCCTTTATTTATTTTTTATTTTTTGTTCTTTTCTTGAATTTCAATATATTTTTTTTGTGTTGTTTTTTTTTTCTTTGGAATGAAATTCTAAAAGCTAAGGATTTTAAAATAATTTTGCAAAATTTGTCAAAAATATTTACAAAGGAAAGGTTTTCTGAGCAATTTTTGGAGAAAAAATGGGTTTGGTCCCGAGTTTTGAGAAAATATTCAAGTTTTGAACCTCGAATTAAGGAATATAACGTGATGGATCCAAACGGATACCAGACAAACTGTCTGAGCCTTTCAAAAGGCTATTTTGGTAATTTTGAGAATTTGATTTAAAAATGGGAAAAAAAAGCTCAGATTTGGATCTTTTATCTAGATTCGGATCCGAAATTGAGTCAGATACCCAAAATAAATTTAATTTCAGAAAACTTGAGAAATAAAATGGGATTTATATTTAAAAGTGACTCAATTACCCCAAAAAATGAAATCAGGGGCAAAAAGGGAATATTTAAAAAAAATTGAAAAATTTGGGTTGTTCACAGATGCCCCTCTTTGCTACTAAGCCGGTTGAAAGCCGAGCTTAGTGGCAAAGAAAACACTCTAAATTTTGAAAAATGCCCCAGTCAGCAGATCTGAACTGGGTGTGGAAGAATTTATTTGAAAGACATGGTTTTTCAGGTTTAAAACTTTATCCTTGAATGGCTTTGGGGAAGACGAAATCCTCGAAAATGATATGACTGAACAATAGAAATGAGGATATCGTGATGGGACTTTGGGTGAAGATCCCGAAATGATGAAAGATAAGAATTTTGATCAAGTCTTATGGGTGAGACAAAATCAGCTTTTCAGAATGACTCAGGTTTAGCCCTTAACCTGGATGGGGAAAGGAATATATGATGACCTTGATGGGACATTTTTGGCAAATGTGTCATGAGATGAAGCTCAAGTGGGATCCTATCCTAGATGGATATACAAAGCATGGATTCCTCGATGGGAAGAACCATGATGGGACTTGGAAGGAAACACCTCGTTAAAACGAGGAATCTTGTCGGAATGAGACTCAGGTTTAACCAAAACCTGAAAAGGAAGATACCTCAAGGCACGAGGTTCAGGCTTAACCCTTATCCTGAAAGGGACGACCATACGAAATCCTCGAGTGAAGAGACCATGATGAGACCTTCGGAGATTGGATGAACAAATACGAAAGGGGTTTGCGAGAGGAGGAAGGAAATGGGGTTTCCTAAAGATTTGAAAAAAAGGGATGATCTTGGGCGTCTCATGGCTGAGACTAAAATAGCTTTTGAAATTAATGACCTTTCGCAAAAAGTACAAGTTTGACCCTTAACATGAGTGGGAACAACCATACGGGATCCTCGGGTGAAGAAACCGTGATGGGATAGGAGAGATACTTCAGCTGAATGTGGCAACTCTTCTAGGAATGTGAGAGACTGAAAATAAGGAGATGTGAGGAAATAAACGATGAATAAGGAAATAGGAGGTAAATCTTTTGATGGGGTAAAAGATGAATAAGGCAAACCTCTTATCAAGGAGACGAATCTCTTGACGAGGCAAAAGATGGAAGAGGGCAAATCCTTTGGACAGGAGAAGATGAAAGCGAAATATGAAGATGACGATGAAGATGGCAATCCTAAGGAGAAGGTAAAATATGAAGATATGAAGATGACAATCATTTTAGCAAGGAGAAGGCAAGATGTGAAATATGAAGAAGGCAATCCTTTTAACAAAGAGAAGGAAAAATGTAAAATATGAAGATGGCAATCCTTTTAGCAAGGAGAAGGCAAAGATGTGGAATATGAAGAAGGCAATCCTTTTAGTAAGGAGAAGGCGAAATGTAAAATGTGAAGAAGGCAATCCTTTTAACAAGGAGAAGGCAAAAAATTTTGATCAAGGCAAAAGATGAATAAGGCAATCCTTTTATCAAGGAGAAGGCGAGTCTATCGACAGAGCAAAAGACGGAGAAGGCAATCCTTTTATCAAGGAGAAGGCGAGTCTCTCGACAAAGCGAAAAGACGGGGAAGGCGATCCTTTTATCAAGCAGAAGGCGAGTCTCTCGACAAAGCGAAAGACGAAGAAGGCGATCCTTTTATCAAGGAGAAGGCGAGTATCTCGACAAAACAAAAGACGGGGAAGACAATCCTTTTATCGAGGAGAAGGTGAGTCTCTCGACAAAACGAAAGACGGAGAAGGCAATCCTTTTATCAAGGAGAAGGCGAGTCTCTCGACAAAGCGAAAGATGGAGAAGGCAATCCTTTTATCAAGGAGAAGGCGAGTCTCTCGATAAAGCGAAAGACGAAGAAGGCAATCCTTTTATCAAGGAGAAGGCGAGTCTCTCGACAAAGCGAAAGAAGAAGGCAATCCTTTTATCAAGGAGAAGGCGAGTCTCTCGACAAAGCGAAAGACGGAGAATGTAAACAACTCTAGGTTGTATCAAAATGGATATTGAATATTTATTTCATTCTTTAGAATATCTAAAAATTTTTGCCAATAAGATAAATTTATAGTTGACTTCAATGCTTGAAAATGTGCACATGTGTGAAAAGATATTCCCTCTTTTACCTAGAGTATTTCCTCTAACGAGGCTAATTTCTTGGTTTTGAGAGTCAAATTCACAGTTTTTAGCGCTGATGATTTTCTTCAAGGAAGCTATCCATTTCCCTGATATGAGAAGAGAAGAAATATTCTCAATTTCATAAAAGCAAATAGTGAAAAGACACTGATAAAAGAATTTTGCATGAGAAAAGATGACTTTTGGCAATTTAGGCAGTTTGATATCTGAGTGTTTTCTCATGATGATCTTCTTGCATTCTTTTTGAGTCACTAAACTTTTTCAGGCTTTTACATCATCCTTCATTTGGATATGTCCTGACTTTTCTCTCTTTTTCAGGGAAGGGTACGTCACAAACTCCTTCATCTTGGAGATGTTTCGATCCTTCTTTTATCTCAGGGATTATATATGATGGTATTGGCTCAAAGGTCTTTAGATGATAGCTGAAATCAAATATCATTTAGGGTTTGTTGGTAGATTCATCACACTCGCCTTCATCTCGACGGTGATCTGAACTTTCCCTAGAAGGATCCTTCACAAACTCCTTCATCTCGGTAGATGATCCAAATCTTCTTTGGCCCCGGGAGTCTGCTCGCATATTCGCCTTCATCTTGACGACAATTGAGAGATCCCTTTTGCAGATATTTGATTGCAGCTTTAAAATGGATAAGGAAATATGGATTGAGTGGATTCTTTTTATCGCTCAGGATATTTTCACTGCCTAATTGTCAGAAAATCATTTTAAAACATGCGTCATAACTACGATCAATATCAATTCGCTTCCGGCTTTTCAATGTCATCGAATGTTTCTTTCGCTAATCATACTGAGGATATTTCTTTTATCCTTTTGGTTGATCAACAGGAAAAAGATTTGAATTTTACCTCTTTTTCGCAAAAAGTTTCACCTTTTTTGAAGGAAATACTAGAGGTAATCTGAGGTAATTCTTTTGTGCAGTAAGAATATTGGAATCAACAAATACTTTTAGCAAATTGGCAACTTTTTCATGACTTCTATGTGAAATATTTACTCAATATAGATTTTGATGCAACTTTTAGTTGTAATTTATGATTTTGGATATTTTGACCAGTAAAACTGGGACCTTTCATTTAACGACCAACGAAGTAGCTGGAACCTTTCATTTAATGACTAGCGAAAACTGGGACCTTTTATTTAACGACCAGCAAAGTAGCTGGAACCTTTCATTTAATGACCAATAAAAACTGGAACCTTTCATTTAACGACCAGCGAAGTAGCTGGAACATTTTATTTAACGACCAGCGAAGTAGCTGGGACATTTCATTTAATAACCAGCGAAGTAGCTGGGACATTTCATTTAATCATTTAACGACCAACGAAGTAGCTGAGACATTTTATTTAACGACCAGAGAAGTAGCTGGGACATTTCATTTAACGACCAACGAAGGAGTTGGAACATTTCATTTAACGACCAACGAAGGAGTTGGAACATTTCATTTAATCATTTAACGACCAGCGAAGTAGTTGGGACATTTCATTTAATCATTTAACGACCAGTGAAGTAGCTGGGACATTTCATTTAATCATTTAACGACCAGTGAAGTAGCTGGGACTTTTCATTTAATCATTTAACGACCAGCGAAGTAGCTGGGACTTTTCATTTAATGACTAGCGAAAACTTGGACCTTTTATTTAACTACCAGCGAAGTAGCTGGAACCTTTCATTTAATGACCAGTAAAAATTGGGACCTTTCATTTAACGACCAGTGAAGTAGCTGGAACATTTCATTTAACGACCAACGAAGTAGCTGGGACATTTCATTTAACGACCTGCGAAGTAGCTCGGACATTTCATTTAACGACCAACGAAGGAGTTGGAACATTTCATTTAATCATTTAACGACCAGCGAAGTAGCTGGGACATTTCATCTAATCATTTAACGACCAGCAGTGTAGCTGGGACATTTCATTTAATCATTTAACGACCAGCGAAGTAGCTGGGACTTTTCATTTAATCATTTAACGACCAGCGAAGTAGCTGAGACTTTTCATTTAATCATTTAACGACCAGCGAAGTAGCTGGGACTTTTCATTTAATCATTTAACGACCAGCGAAGTAGCTGGGACTTTTCATTTAATGACCTGATTTAAGTTCGAAACTTTTGAAAGACAACCAGTACGAGGACTGAACTTTGATCTTTAGATTTAAAAACTTTAGCAAAATAACCAGTGCGAGCACCGGGTTTTTCCAACTGAGAGTCAAGAAGGAGACCGACATTCTTAAGATATTTAGAGATTGAAGCAGGAATGATTGCCGGGGTTTTCAGGATTATCCCTTATCCTGAAAGGAAAAAAAATAGAATAGACACTTGATGAGAATTTAGGAAAAGAATGATTCAGGTTTATCCCTTAACCTGAAGGGGAAATAGAAGATTTTATGAAGAGATAACCTTAGACTTGAATTTAGAAGGATATGACAAGATTTAGAATTTATGATCTATGATTTAGATGGGCCAGGTATGCGGTCCAATTTTCAGGATTAAACCCTTATCCTGACAGGGAATATAGAAAGAATAAGCTTTGAGAAGACAGAAAGATATAGAACTTTGAAAAAAATGTAGAACATTTAAGGAAATTGATTTATTTTTGTAAAAAGAATTCTCACAGGTAGCATGGTTGCCCCTATGAGTGATCTCAGGATTAACCATTGTCCTGATCGGAAAAAGAATATAAATTCTCAAAGGTAGCATTGTTGCCCCTACGAGAGGTCTTCAGGATTATCTCTTATCCTGAATGGGAAAAAGAATTTTAAGGAATTAAAATATAGATAAATTGATATAAATTTAGAAAATCAATGAAGGTTTACGAAACTTGTATTTACAAAATAATCCTCATAGGTAGCGTTATTGCTCCTACGAGGGGTCTCAAGATTATCCCTTATCCTGAATGGGAAAAAGAATAGATTTTAAGAAAATTTTAATGAAGGTAAATTGATATAAATCTAAAAAATCAATAAAGATTGGCAAAACGTGTATTTACAAAAGAATCCTCATAGGTAGCGTTATTGCTTCTACGAGGGGTCTCAGGATTATCCCTTATCCTGAATGGGAACACCTCGGACAATGAGGGTCAGGTTTATCCCTTAACCTGAGCGGAAAACACCTCAGACAGCGAGGGTCAGGTTTATCCCTTAACCTGAAAGGGTACACCTCAGACAACGAGGGTCAGGTTTATCCCTTAACCTGAAAGGGCCAAAGAATTGATAAAATTTAATGAAATTTGAGAAAATATTGATAAACTTGATAAAATTGATGTAAACTTGATAAAATATAAATAAAATGAAAGAAACAGATAAAGATACCAAAAAATTAACTTAAAATTTTATAAGATTTGAGGAAAAGGAGTTTTTCTGATCCTGCCTGCATATGGGATCTTTTGAAAGGAAAATGTTTATTTAAAAGATAGGTGAGAAATCACTTTAGGAAGAAAATCCACCATAAGAAGAATGATCAGCGCAAGATCTGATCCTTTTAAAAAGGGAATCATCATGAGAGATCATCATGAGGTTTGATTTCAAAAATAGTGGTTTAAAAACCAATTTTAAAAGAGAAAACAAACATGAGGTGATGATTTTGAAGACAACTGGTTTTCAAAACTTAATTTGGAAAAGGAAAATCAACATGTTAGTTTATTTAAAAGGGATTTAGATCAAAATATTTGAATTCTTGAAGACTTTTTGCAGAATTTTTTGAGATTTTATGATTTTGAAAATCCTCGTAGGCAATATCATTTCTCTCATGATGGAGGAAAACAAATTTTGAAAATAAATGACAAGGATTTAAAATTTTTGAAAAATAGCAGGCAAGATCAAAAAGATTTTGAAGAAATCAGAAAGAAAAGGCAATACACCTTGGTTTTTAAAAGAGGAAATTTTGAATATTATATACGCAGGGTTTTTGAAAAATATAAGGAAGATATATATAATTCAATCAACAAACATACAAGCAAGGATGCACAAATAGCACTCCCTAAAGCTGACTCTATATGCAATATTTGAAATGGCTGATAGGACCTTAATCCTAACTCTAAGATTTATATCATCTGATTCCCATCGAGGTATGCCGATATACTCAAGCCGAAGCTCGAAGTACGTGGCATATAGAGTATTTATTCCGGTTCTAGGGTAAAGGCTTCTCAACATCCTTGAGCACCTATCGATATACCTCGGACTATGGCCCTTGAGTACGTGGTAGTGGGGCGCGAACCCAAATAAGTGGTCCAGTTGTGAGGCTCTCTCCCAAACTATGGTTCAGTGAGACAACCCAGCAACATGAAGACCGGGACAATATAGGTAGGGATGTTTTCAAAAACATGTTCAACATGCAGATAAAACCAGAAAGCTCTAATGCAAGTCCTAAAGAGATAGATTTAAATGAAAGGAAGCATACACTTGCATACATTGTTTGCATTCAATCCCTAAAATTGAGGAGAGTTGTATTTAAGACTTAAGTCTAATGTGAACATAGAATAATCTCCTCAATATAGTCCTACCAAACCATACTTAGATCCTATATGCAAAGATGTCAGCTTTAGGACAGAGTCTAGGCTCCTAAGGTTTGCATGGAAAATGTAGCTGACATATGTTAGAATAAAGACTTAGATTATATAAAAGCAAAGCAAAGGCATAGATTCAACCGGACGAAGACAAGTCCCATCACGGTCGCCAAAACTGTGATCATCGCAAAATTTTTCCTCTCTCGTGGTTTCTCTCTCTTCCTTCTCTTTTCATTTTCTAACCTCTATTTTCCTCTTTTTTTGAAGGGAGGAAAATAAAAGACAGAAAAGAAAGAGAGAAGAGAAGAAAAAGAAAGAAAGCGAGAGGAGGAACTCTTTTTGCGGGGTCTCACTTGACCTTGATTTGAAAATATTTAGAAATTTAATTCGCCTCCGTTTTGAAATATTTGCAAGAAAAATGGAGAGACGAGATTCGCTCGTCGGTACGAGGTTCGATCGTTCCTTGCGCCTTTACCAGGGGTAATCGAACTAAGGATCGAATCTATGCCTTTTGCTTTGCCTAAATATTATATAAGAATTTATTCTAAAGATCTAAATGCACAAAGAATCATGCTTGTGCAATGTAAGAATGTATGCTCTTTTTGAAAGATGTTTTGAAAATTTCCAAGTATTCTGAGATGAACTTGATAAAGGAGTGAAGAAATGTTTGAATCTAACTTTAGAACTTGAAATAGATCAGAGGAGTTCTAAGTCTTTGAAGTAAATCAGAGTTTTGGGAAAAATAAATTGGGATTTGAAGTTGAGATAAAAAGGAGATAAAGTTTCAAAGTCAGAAATGGACTCTGAATCTTGGATTTAGGAGAATAGATGAAATTTGAAAATGGAATTGAATTTCAGATTTGAAGTGATATTGAATTTGAATCTTAGAATGGATCTGAGAAAATCAAATGGTATTTAAAAATAGAAATGGATTTAGGAAGTTCAGATGAGATCTGAAAATGGAATTGGATTTGAAATCTAGAATTGGGAATGGAATTGGATCTTAAAATGGATTTAAGATCTGAAATCTGAGATCAAATGTAGAATTGGATTCTGGACCTTGAAATGGATTTGGATCTGAAGTCTGAGATCCAAGATAGAAGTTGAATTCTGGATCCTAAGATGGGTTTTGGATCTAAGGTCTGAGATCCAAGATAGAATTGGATTCTAGACCCTAAGATGGACTTGGATCTTGAATTCTGAGATCCGAGGAGTGGAGATTTATACTTGGAAATCTGGATCCAAGTTGAGATTAGGATCTATCTTTGGAGTTTTGATTTGAGATTTTGAACTCTGAATATATAAATGAATTTCAAAGTCAAATTAGACTTTGAACTTGAAAACTTGAATTTTGGAATTTAGAAAATGAATCAAGAATTTTCAAAGTTAAATTAAACTTTGAATTTAAAGTTTGAATTGGGAATCAAAAGAGGAATCAGGAATTTTCAAAGTTTGAATTAAACTTTGAAATTTGATTTGAATTAGAATTTGAATTTTGGATATACAAATGAATTTCAAAGTCAAATTGGACTTTGAATTTAAAGTTAGAATCTGAAAATGATATTTAAATTTGAAAATTGATTTGAGAAGTGAAGAAGGTATCTGAAGGAAATCACTTGGATTTATGAAAAAGAAGTTTGAAAATATGATGCAATTCTATCCTAAGTGATGAATAAAATTTAAAGAATTTTGAAATTGGATTTTGAAAATCATATTTTATTCTTCACATGAATTAAAATAAGATTGAAAATATAATACACCCTTGACTATGGTCATTGAATGCATTATATAATGATCTATATTTAAATTCAGGTGAAGAATAAAACATATTTTTTGTGCTTTTATAGAGTTTAAAATGAAATTAACTCTCAATATATCCTGACTATGGCCATTGATATATATTTTGAGTTAATTTAAAGTTAAACTCTAATAAAGGAAGAAAATATTCAGAAATATGATGATTTTTAGAAAGAGATCCAGTGTGGATCCAGTGTTATTTTATAAAAGATAAAAATCCTAAGTTTTGTTTACATCCTGACTATGGCCATTGATGTAAATCATCAACTTAGGATTAATTACCTCTTACGAAATGATGCACGTGCCATTCGTGTTCCCATTCGTGAATCTTTGAAAATAAAGGAGAAAATATGAGAACAAGTGATTCATGATATTTATAATGCTTATTCATTCTATCTAAAACTGGAAATGTAAATTCTCATTAAATCCTAACTTATTACAAAAAAATTGAATTTACAACCCCAAGAAATGATATTCTCCACATACTCCCTGCAAAACACTCGGTTAGTATGAAAAAGGGAAAAGGATTTACACACATTACATGGATTTCAAAGATACTAATGAAAGAAACAAAAATGCTCATATGCCAAGATATTTAAAATCTAAAAGCATGGAAAGTGAAAATAATATATATATATATCTATGTGCATATGCACATGCATGTATATATATATGTAGATCTATACACATATATGTATATATATATATGAATATAGATATATATATATAGGTATATAGGTGTATAGACATATGCATATATATATATATATATATATATATATATATATATATATATAAATACTGCCATGGTCAAATGAAAATCAGATGCAATGAGTGAAAGTAGGGGCTGAGATAGTCCAAGATGGGCCACAGTGAAATATGATGGCTGAGCAGCTTATGATGAACCACTGTGGGAAATCACAATTTTATGGCAGTTCTTTTGGTGAACTGCCATGAGGAAGAGAAGCCACAGTGTTTCTCTGTGAATCACTTAGAAAAAGTATTTCAGCCCTATGGTATTTTGCAGAGGTGAAGGCTGGGAAGATATAATGCTTGTGAATCGACAACAACAAGGTGTTGTTTGAGACACCTACAACAGATGGTATTGAAGAAAAGGCGAAAGTGTAGAGAGGCAGCATAGTGCCATATAGTGGAAGTTGTTGTATTTGCAGCAACTGGGGGATGCTGGATGAGGGAAAACAAAGGTTGTGCAGGACAAATACTGTTGCCAGCATAGCCAATGTGTGATCATGTTGGGTTATAACCTACGACAAATGGGTGGGTGAATAGTATAGATTGCTAGATGACTATCCTGCTGTGCAAATCATATATATAAAGATAGGCAACCATTGCCTTTTGCAGAAAAATTTGCAAATGGTTGTGGTGTGGTCCTACACGCTGAGGGGTGTTGAGAGATGGCAGCAGGATGAACATAACATGAATGTGCCAGTATTTTATAGTGGAAAGATGTGCAGATGTAAGAGTAACTTGTAGGTGCTATAGGGGAGATACAAATGGGCTGGCATTTTGTATGCTTCAGAACTACTATTTGGCAACCTTACCTCAAATAAAAAAAAATGTTAATGTTGATAATGACACTGTTATGAATATACTTTTTATTAGCATTCTAAAGGAAATACAGGAAAAGGATAATCTATACAAATGCAGGAATCTTAAGTTGTAAAACCCATAAAATTTCGATAATTATCAAACTAAATAAAGGATAAAATCCTTTGAAATAAATATGATAAAATGATATAGAGTCGATCCAAATGGATCTTAAAATTCAAAATGGATCAACTGGATCCAGTATTTGGATTCGGGTACGATGAATGAATTCGGGTCCTTGTAAACACCCCAAATTTTCACTCACCTTCTTGACATCGCCCTCAATCGGCACATTTCAGTTCTCCGGAATCAATGAAGGGCAAAATGGTCATTTTCTGAGATTAAACCTTGCAGAAAGTCCAAAATTTCATTCTTGAGCCTCAAGATTTCCATATTCAGGTTCAGAGACATCTTCAAATGGCAAAATTTAAAAATCCTTTTTCTGAACAAAAAGCTAAAATTTCCAAGTCCGAGCTCAGAATGACATTTCATAGAACATGTCTTTGCATAGCATTGCATCATTTCACTGCACAGCATGTCATTTTGAGATCCAGAACTCCTGAGTTTCAAAATTGTCCATCCAGATTTGATTTTTAAACTTTTTCAAATTGATTTTTAAAACCCTGGGTATTCAAAATTACCAAATTTTCCCATTTTAGCCCAGGACTTTGAATTACAAAAAAAATTCTCAAGAAAACAATATGGATATTTGGATATTGATTTTAAAGATTTTATCTCAAGACTTTTTGCAAAAGATTTTAAATCTCTTTAGAAATTTTGTTTTCACATTTTTCCATATTTTTGCCTTAAAAAACCAATTTTTCCCAAATTCTTGAAAAACAAATACTGTTTTGTCTCGTATTTTCAAATAAACGGAGCGGGACTCGCCTTTTAACTAGCATCATACTCAGATTCCCATGTAAGTATCTTATTCTCAAGTAGGACCCACCCGGAGTTCGTACCAATTTGCAAAATTGTCTTTTTCATTTCTCAATACTTATTTATTTTTTTTAGTTAGTGGTCCCACACACATGTGGCACCCCAATTGAAAATAAAAGACTTTCAAAAACAAAACAAAACTTTATTTTCAAAAGGATTTTAAAAGTGGGCTGAGGTGGCATTTCCATAAAAGCCTCTCATTTTTTTATTTTATTTCTTTTTATTTGTTTAAATAAAAAAAAAATTAGAAGGAGGCAGCCTTAATGGCACAGCCGAATTTCCCTAAAGTAAAAAATTTTATTTTTACCTAAAACTTAGGTAAATGAAACAAAATTTTGAAAAAATGAGATGCGCCCCTTTTGATTTTCAAATATCGGTTTCAAAAGAATTTCAAAAACCATAACGGTGCTCTTAAAGAAAATACGTTTTTTTTTGTAGAAAGGGGCTGAAGGTCTTTAAAGGACCCAACCATTAATCGATAGAAAGGAGATGGGGTGATGGTTTTGGGGATTTTGATTTCTTATTGTAGGGATTTTTCTTGCCGTGGAGGAGATTCACCAAGATTTTCTAGAGGGAAGGAGGCTCTCCTCCTTTCAGCTACCATCAAACGAGAGGGAGTCGATTGAAAGGAGGTAGCTGATTGAAAGGGGGGATTGAAATCTGGTTTTCTTTTGGGTTTTGCAAGAAAGGGCTCTAAATCGTGAGGTTGCCAAACATCATCCTTCTTTAGCCAAGCTGCAGCAAGTGGCTCCAGCACCATTGAAACAAACCCAACAAGTGGCTGCATCTTCTTCAGCACCAGCCGCAGGTCTTCCACCACCATCCGATACTTCTTCACCAGCAGCCGCAAGAGCACCACCATCCAACGCCTACCTTCTTTCATTCCAGCCACAGCAGGAAGACCAGCCAGCCAACGTCTTCATCCATCTCCACTTCAGTTTAGCCAGCGTGTTCACCATCTGCCTTCGATCCACCAGCCAGAGATCCAGCCGTCCCTGCTCCTTCTTCATCCCACCAACAGGGGCTATACAAGGTAATCTGGTTATCATTTGTTGAACCTTCAGTACACGATTGTCTGTGTTTGTCTAAGAATTCCTGACTTGGGAAGGTTCCTCATTGAAGAGAAGCACATCTCAGAAGTTCTGCACATCTTAATCTTGCAATTCTCATTCACTTGCTGATCTTTGATAAGTTCTGCAATTTTCTCAATGCCAAGGCCTGCTTCAAAATCCATATGATTAGCAGGTGCTTTAAGCATTAAAGAAATAATAGCATCCAAGCATGCACCTTGCTCAAGCACACCTCTAGTCGATAATATGTTCAAAAGTACCTTTATTCCCCTATGCTTATGAGCCAGAGTTCTGCTCTCCTTGTGGAGGAGGCAACAGCCTTCCAAAACTCTAAGAGCTAGAGCAACTTCATCATCTGTAGCTTGGCTAGTTATCTGAAGAGGCTCAACACTGTAGATGTGATCCAAATTAGGCACATTAATGTCTTTTGGTTGTGACAATGAATGCTCGAATAGCACCGGAACATCTGATTTTCAATCTATGCCTGTTTGCCAACTATTTTTGAATGTCTTAGCAATTGGGTTGTGGGAATGGCTGCAAAGAGATCACTTCCTGCAATTGGGCTGTGGGAATTGCTGCAAAGAGATCATTTCTTGGCAATTGGCTGTGTGAATGATTTATAAAAAACTTTTCTTGGAAATTGGCTGTGTGAATGGCTTATGAAAAGCATTTCCTGCAATTGGTTTTGGCAATTGGCTGTGTGAATGGCTTCTAAAAAGCATTTCTTGGCAATCGGCTGTGTGAATGTCTTATGAAAATCGGTTCCTGCAATTGGCTTTGTAATTAGCTGTGTGAAAATCAAGTATTTTAGCTATGACAAGGTTGTTTGGAATATCTACATACTGGTTGCAAACCAATAGTCAATCACAGAGATGTTAAGTCCACAACATCTACACTTCTCTGCTAAGTTTTCACAATCTTTTCATGATATTCTTGAAAACAGCTCATTGCTTCCACAACCCATTTCTTGCACATATTCATTTTCTGCTGCAAGTGTGCAGTCTTGATATTTGGCCATATTCATGAACGGATATCTCTATATCCAATCATGATCTCCCAACCATCTTTGGCATGCTTCATTATGGATATATAGGGAATCTCCATACCCATTTTACTGGAAATTGCGTTATAATTTGAGAAGTATGGTTGTGTGAAATCACCTACAGAAACTGTCTATACCTGTATTTTCTGATTTTACCCATTATATGGAATTTTCATTTATATGTATATCCTGTTATTATAAGTATATATATATTGATAGGTATGTATATCTACCCATATGTATGCGTATATATGTATATATATATATGTATATATGTATATATATATATACATATATATATACTTATATATATATATATATATATATATATATATATATATATATATATATATATCCCTGCATGTGCATTGGATATCACATATATTTTTCCTTTTTTTTTTTACTTTTTTGCAAATATATCTTCATTACCATATATCATTTAGCATAAATTCAAATATTTCTATATCTACATATATATCTTTGTTGTATATAGTATATATATGATCATTTCCTTGGTTATCTTGTACTAACCCTCATTTTGCAGGAAAATCTAGAAGATGTTGATTCCTTGGCTCCATTTCAATTTTCTTTTACTTTATGTTATGCAATGTAACAATCCAATGTAAACCTTGGAATAAGATTTACTTTTACTGCTTAGATTAGGTTGCATCTCATATAGTTCGATTTCAGTAATATCCTGATTCTATGATGCATATATCTCAAATTTCCAAATTCACCGTGGATGAACACGAATGGCACGTGCACCAACTCTTAGAGAGTTGATGAACTCGTTGGAGTCCATATTTACGGCCCTAGTCGGAATATGGACGAAACCCAGATCCATCATCTCTCTACCAGTCACATTGAGCCTACACTCTTAGGCTATCTTGAAAATGCACCTCATATTTCCAATGTTTTCAAAATATTGTGAATTAACTCAAATAAATTCTGAACATATTCATGGCTACAGTCAGAATATGTGAAGGATTTACTTTGGCTTAATCCACATTTTTCCAACAAATTTTTCAGAAAGTTTTTCAAAGTGCATTCATTCATTCAAATCATCTACATCATTCGTTTTTCTCATGATTTTCTCAAAAGATTTTCACTTCATGGAATCGATTTTCTCAAGAAACTATGATGATATTCAGAGTTGGATTTCCCAAATCAAAGTTTTCCCGTGAATTTCCTTAAAAAGTTATTTTCTTAAGATCCATTTTCAAAAGGAATTTTCATATTTCTCAAGAATCAAAAATCGATTTTCAGAGATTTCAAGGACAATGTTTTCAGGATTTCAATTTCCCAAGTTCTAAGTTTCATTCTCCAATGAATCTTTCCTATAAATTTTCTATCCTTTTCTTAAGAAAATTCTCAAAGTCTGAGTTTTTCCAACAAGTGCTTTCCTTTTTTCAAATGTTCATATTTTCTCAAGAATTCCTACAGTTTTCCTGAGATTCTCATTTCTTCATGATTTTCCAAGTCTTTCTAAGCTTTCTCAAAATTGTCCTGAGATTCTCATTTTTCTAAGTCTTTATAAATTTTCTTAAGATTTTCCCGAGATTCTCATTTAAACTTTCTTAAGATTTTCTCGAGATTCTCACTTCTTCAAGATTTTCCAACTCTTTATAAACTTTCTCGAGATTTCAAACCTTCTTCGTCTGAGTTTTTCTGAGAGATTGATTTCCATCTTTTCTTGAGAAATGCTTTTCAACTCCAAATATTTTCTAAGCATACATCATAGTTTTCCAACTTATATTTTACCAAATCTCATAGCACATGCCTGAATTCTTTGTGCATTTAGGATAGAACACAATTTCGGTAATTTCACTAAGTCAAGCACAATTTTGGTCCTTGGTTCGATTACCCCTGTTAAAGGCGGCAGGAACGGTCGAACCTCATACCGACAAGTCGAGCCCCATCCCATGGATTTTCCTGCAATTTTCAAAATGGAGGCGAGTATTTCAAAACAATTTCCAAAATCCGGTCAAGTTTGAATCGCGAAACCATTTCTCTCTCTCTTTCGCGAGGAAGGGAAGACGGGGAAAAATTTTGCGACGATAACAGGTTTGGCGACCGTGATGGGACCTGTCCTTATCTGACCAAAAAAGTGCTTGACTTAGTTAAATTATCGAGATTATGTGTTCACAAAATGTCAGCTCTTTACTTTTGATATCATGCGAACCTAGGAGCCTAGATTCTGACCTAGCTGACATTGACTGCATATAGACTTGGCATGGTTTGGTAGGACCAGATTGAGGAGAATTTTTCATGCTCACATAGACTTAGGTCTAAATACAACTCTCCTCAATTTAGGATCTGAATGCAAACAATGTATGCTTCTTCAAAGTTTTTAAAATCTATCTCTCTAGGACTTAGAGCCCTCTATTTCTTGCATGTGATCATTTTTCAAAACCTCCCTTACCTATATTGTCCCGGTCTTCACGTTGCTGGGCTCTCTTCCAAAACCATAGTTCGGGACAGAGCCTCACAACTGGGCCAATTATTTGGGTTAACACCCCCCTACCACGTACCGCGGGCCAGAGTCCGAAGTATATCGGTAGGCGCTCAAGGATGTTGGAAAACCTTACCTTAGAACCGGAGTTGAAATTATATGCCACGTACCTTGAATTTCGGTTCGGGTATATCGGCATAACTGGATTGGACAAAGATGATCTGAGCCTAGAGTTAGGATTAAGGTCCTACAGCTGTTTTCAAATTGATGCATTTAGAGTCAGCCTTTTAGCGAGTGTTGTATGTGCATAAATGTTTGTGCAGAATGTGATTGTTCGTATTTTACCTCTATTTTCTTACATTTTTCCAAAAATATTTTCAAATATTCATATTTTCACCTTTTCCTTTATTTTCTCAAACCCTGGATGATTTTCCCAAATATCCAATTTCCTTCAAAACTCCAGGTGATTTTTCCTTCTTCCGTTCTACTGGATCTCAAATTTTTAGCTGCATTTTCATCCTGCCTACAATTTTCCAAAATCATATGTTTTCTCTCCTTGAATTTTTAATTCTTTTGTCTATTTGCAAAATTCTTCATTGTATTTTCCTCGTGCATACCTCGATTACTACAGTGGAAATTGTTTACCCACTTGCCTTCTCCTTATTCTAAATCCGTTTGCGGATTGTTTTTTTTTAAGAGATATCTTTTTCCTTCAAAATGGTGTTTTTTCCTCGTGGTTGACGACCTCGCCTAGGTAACAAGGCACATTTTCCGTTGTAATTTCTCTTATAAAGAATGACAACACAATTGTTGTGATTTCAGCGGCGACTCCATCCCTAGTAATGGGATATTCTTCCAATTGTCTACCACATCATCAATAATCATTTTTTTTTCAATCCAAAATTTCCTCAGAGTCTAATCAAGACTTCATCCTGCAGAGAGCATCCACAGCATTTGATGGTTCGAACAAGGTCAGGAAGAAGAACCACATCATCACAGCACTCCTCAGCCTCAGAAGGTGAAATGGATCATCCCGTGAATCAAGATCAACAACAAGAGGAGGATGGCATAGACCCACAGATGTATGCCATGTTCCATAAAATGATGACCAAAATGATGAGTGAACAGGCTGGGACCAGTGCAGAGAAGAATCCATTCAGAGAGAAGTTCCACGGGCACAAGGATAAGAAGACTTCCAAGAAGCAAGTTCAGCCAGAGGAAACTTCAGATGAATCAGACTCCACTGAAAACACCGATGAAGAGTATGAGGTACCTCCGGCATTTCAGAAATGGGGCCAAGAACAAAGGAGGAGTTGCAAATCAAAAGGTCAAGTTGCAGAAGAAATTTTGCAGACACAGTTCAGGGAAATGGCCAAAGTGGTTAAAGATCTGCAAGCCCGCGACAAGGGCAAGAAAGTCTTCACCAGTGAAGACTTCTATGACGGTTTAGAAGGTGATGAAGATCTGGAAAATCTACCTCGTAAGTTCATCAAATTTGATGGTTCTGGTGATCCCAAAGCCCACCTAGCCATGTTCTTTGCCGAATGCTCCAAATTCAAGAGAGACAATAGAGCCCTATTTCTCTGTTTTCCTCGTAGCTTAGAAGGCACTGCCGCCAAGTGGTACTCCGAGCATATCAATCCAATTGAGCTGCGAGAATTCGATAAGGTGGTCAACCTATTCATTGAGCGATTTTTGTTCAATACTGAAGCGCTCCCAACATTGAACCATCTCTGCAATCTAAGGCAGAATGAAAATGAAAAGGCAAGGGACTTCATTCGCAGATGGAGAGAGACCTGCAACAAAATGAGGGATCCTATATCAGAAAGACATGCTTTATCCTTGATCCTCAACAATTTTTCGCAACCTCTGAGAGGATTAATCTCTACCTCACCCTCCAAGTCTTTCGTTGAACTCATTGAACAAGCGGAATGGCTCAAAATGGGAGTAGAGAATGGAGTCTATGAAGGCCTTACCATTGCAAGAAACAGTCAAGATGCCAAAAAGAAGGCTCACTTCACTTTTGCGGCCAAATCTTTCAATAATAGCAAAGGCAACAAGAATGATCATGGCAACAGTGATAAACCTCTCCAATCCAGCCCTCAGCATCAAAAGAAAGATCAGGAAAAATCAAAGCGCAAGGACTGGAGAACTGATCGAGAATTCACCCCTCTGGATCAAACACTCGAGAGTATACTCGAGTATATGCTTGAGAAAGACCTTGTTCGGTTGCCTAAAGCCAGTGCTCCTCCAACAATTATGGGCAGATTCAAAGAACAGTTTTGCAAATTTCATCGAGCAGTAGGGCATGATACAGAAAACTGCTTCGTCATTAAGAACATTGTTCAAGACTGCATTGACAAGAAGCTCCTCGTTGAAGATGGAAAAGAGGACTAGTCATCCTGACTAAGCTTTTTCTACAATCATTCCAGAAGATGACAATGCCAACAATTTCCCATTTTTCATCTTGCTTTTTCAAAAAGAATAATGTAATCCCATTCTCCTTCCTTGATTTTAAAGCATCAATAAAGTCATCGAATTTTAAAATAGCTTGGCGCCATCTTATTTGCTTCTTCTTCCTTTTTCAAAATATCTCTCTTGTGAGGAATTATCTTGAGAATGTCTATCAAGTCAAGAAGCTTGTCGCCTTATTCATCAATTATCCTTTTTATATTCAAAAATTTTCCTCCCTAGTTACACTGGGGCATTTTTTTTGAAAAATTATCTTTACCTCAAAACATTCTGTATGCAGGCAGGATAAACCAATCTCTCATTTTGCATATATATGCACTCACTTGCATTAATTTTGCATTCATTTACATGTCATATGCATTTGCATTTGCATTTCGTTTTGCATCAATTCGGCATCCATTTTTTTCCCCTTCAGGTTAAGGGATAAAACCTGAATCATTTTCCATAAATTCTTTAACTTCGACCTCCAGGTCATCCAATCTCCAATTTTCAAATTACCAAAATTCTCAATTTCGACCGCCAGGTCATCCAATTTCCATCCCCGTTCAGGATAAGGGGATAATCCTGAAACCATTCATAGAAGCGATTCAACTCTCTATAATGGTCCTTGTTCTTCATTGAACTGATAGTCGTTCTTCATCGAACTGATAGTGTTCCGAGCGAACTGATAGTCGTTCTTCATCGAACTGATAGTCGTTCTTCATCGAACTGATAGTGTTCCAAGCGAACTAATAGTCGTTCTTCATTGAACTGATAGTGTTCCAAGCGAACTGATAGTCGTTCTTCATTGAACTGATAGTGTTCCAAGCGAACTGATAGTCGTTCTTCATTGAACTGATAATGTTCCAAGCGAACTGATAGTCGTTCTTCATTGAACTGATAGTGTTCCAAGTGAACTGATAGTCGTTCTTCATTGAACTGATAATGTTCAAAGTGAACTAATAGTCGTTCTTCAGTGAATTGATAGTGTCCCAAGTAAACTGATTTTGTTCCCAAGTGAACTGATAGTCGTTCTTCATCGAACTGATAGCGTTCTCAAATGAACTGATAGTCGTTCTTCATTGAACTGATAGTGTTCCAAATGAACCGATGGTCGTTCTTCATTGAACTGATATTATTTCCAGCGATGGTCATTCTTAATTGAATTGATATTGTTCCCAGTGAATCGATGGTCGTTCTTAATTGAATTGATATTGTTCCTAGTGAACCGATGATCGTTCTTAACCGAACTGATATTATTCCTAAAGATGGTCGTTCTTAATCGAACTGATATTATTCCTAAAGATGGTCGTTCTTAATCAAACTGATTTTATTCCCAATGAACTGATAGGATGGTCGTTCTTAATTGAATTGATATTGTTCCTAGTGAACCGATGATCGTTCTTAACCGAACTAATATTATTCCTAAAGATGGTCGTTCTTAATCGAACTGATATTATTCCTAAAGATGGTCGTTCTTAATCAAACTGATTTTATTCCCAATGAACTGATAGTCATCTCCTTTGGATAGGAGATGATAATTTTTGTCACGGATGTATTGAGCCAGACCTCAAATGCTCACTTTCACCTAGGATTTCAAGAAAATTTTGTCAATTTGTCAATCAAATTATTTGTTGATTTCAGAATTTTCATTGCATAAATCTTTACCTCAGTTCACCTTCAGCATTACTTCCAAGAGAGTGAAGCTTTTGCGAAAATAGATTCAAACTTCAAATTCTTTCTATTGGCCAACCAAAAGGATAAAGGATAAATCCTCGATATGGCCAGTGATCATGCATATAATTCAGGGTTAATTAACATTTAAATATGCATGATTTTATGAAATAATGTTTCAAAAACCCAATTTTATGTTAGTTTTCGAGTAAATGTGTTAAAATGATTTAAAAATAAAAAAATTCATGAAAAATAGTTTTATTTTACATTTTTATACATATTTTAGTTTTTGTTATATTCAGATTAGTTTAGTTTTAGTTTTCAATTAAAATTAAAAAATAAAAATGGAGAAAAATAGTTTTATATTCATTTTAAGTGTTTTTTTTTAGAAAAGAAAAAAAAACTATTATATAAATAAGTACAATAGTTTTATTTTGAGTTTCTTTTTAAATAAAAATAAAAATAAAAATAAAGTTTTGTTTGTAACTTTTTGAAAAAAATTTTAATAAACCGGTTTACAAGGTTTTTGAATTTTAAAAAACTAAAAAAAAAATAATAATAGCAAACCGGCTGGAACCGGTTTGCGTTTTTTTTAAAACTGAAAAAAATCGGTTTCAAACCGGTTCCAGCCGGTTTGAAAGTTTTTAAAAACCCAAAGCAACGAAAAAAAGGGTGTCTCCCCTGTACGCCTGAACTCTCTTCTTTCCCCCTCTTTTCCTTCTCTTTCCTCCCTTCTCAACCACCGCCGGATTCTTCTTCCCTCTCTTTTCCCCTATCTTCTTCCCCTCTTTCTCTTTCCCTTTCTTTCAATCCGGTGGAGGCTCTTATCAGTCGGGCGATGGCGTGAGGGAGGAGTCCGATTTCTCTTCTAATCCTTCCAGGTGATTCACGGTAAGTCATCCGTTCTTCTTCTTCTTCCCCTAATCTGTATTTTCTTCTTCTTCTTATTCTTCCAATCCGATTTCTTCTTCTTTTTCTTTTTCCTCTTCTCATTCCAATTCTTCATCTTCTTCCTCCGATCTTCATCTTCTACTACTTCTTCTTCTTCTTCTTTCAATCTGCATCCTCAGATTTTCTTTTTCTTCCTCTTCTTCAGCTTCTTCTTCTTCTTCAACTTCTAATTCATGTTATTGCTATTTCAGTAAAACGAAAAAAAAAAAACAGAAAAATGAAAAGAAAAGAAAAAATGTTAGCATCAGGTTATGATTCAATGTTTTCATTCCCGATTAGATTTTTGTTCTAGTGTAGTTTCCTGTTTTTAGTTGTTTACAAATTCGGTTGAAGTTTCCTGTTTTTTTTTTTTTTTTTTTTTTTACTGTTTTGTTCTTTCATTATCTGTTTCTATCTATAACATTTGATTAGTTAATTTCCTGTTTTTTTATTTTCAGCAAATATCTTGTTTGTTTTCATAAAAAAAAAAAATTTAATTCATGTCTGTTAGTTAAATGTTTCTTTTGCATTCATTGATTTCCCTCTTTTGTAGTCTTTGATATCATGTTTACTGTTTTCATAAATTTTTTAGTTTTGCATTAATCGGGTTGTATATTTTGTTAATTTCCTGTTTGCTTGTTTTACATTTAATTTTCTGTAGGCATTTGCTTTGGATTCGTTTGCTTCTGAATTTTTATCTTTACTTGTCATTTTCCAGTTTTGTTTTTAGCTTAATTCCTATTTGTTTTCCATTTCCAATTCCCTGTTTTTCATTTCCAGTTTCGTATTTCCTGAATTTTTTTATTCAAGTCATTTTCTGTTTTTGTAATACTGAATTTTCCACTTGTTTTCATTCTAATTTTCTGTTTGTTTCATTCTTTAAATTCATGTTTTTACATTACGGTTAGTTTTCTTTTTAATGCATTAAATTTCCTGTTTTCTTTAATTCTTGGAGTTAATGTTGTTTTTCAAATTCTTGTTCTTTTATCACAGTTAATTCATGTTTCCTTTATTGATTTCTTGTTTTGTTTTCATAGTTAGTTTAATGTCTTGTTAGTTCATTGAGTTAGTTGTTAGTTAGTTTTGATTTTAAATTTAGTTTGTAAAAGTGCTTAGTCATAATATTTTTAGCATTTAAATAAGTTGTTTAGTACAATTTCTATTTCGATCTGTGGTACTGCTCGTATTCCTTTGAATTGTGCAGGATAGCACAGGACTGGAGCGGAAGCGATTATGTGACACGAAGTACGAAGAATAAAGCTTCTTTTTGCTTTTATTTTTAGAATTAGGAATTTTAATTGGGTTTGTAAATATTGCACTTTACGCCCTCTGCGAAGGGTATTCATTTGTTGTAATAGTTAGTTGTTTTTACTTTTCTGAACATTTTTACATTTCAATAATTCGGCAATAAAGAATAGTTTAGATTTGTGTACTTGAATACAAATTTTTGGCGTCGTTGCCGGGGAACGGCGTAATATTAGTATTCACTTTATTGCCTAGTGTTTGTGTGTGCATTTAGGTTTAGAACCACGTATGTGCATATCTTAGAGACGAGCTTACTTTTCTGCACAGCCCACCTATTAGGATCCCCTTAGAGGTGACTGTGTACGATTGGTACCGTACACATAGATTTCATATTTCTTATGCATAATCTCTGTTATGTGTAACTGCGTGGTGTTTGTTTAGTTTTTGTTGTTTTTAGTTCACTCGCTTTGTGGTTTGCGTGGTTTGGCCGCTTAGTGCGTTAGTTAGGTAGAAAACCCAAAGTTAGGATGTGTGCTACACCGGTCTACTCTAAGGTGTACGCAATGGCTGACGATCATCAATTGATCCGTCCTTTGAGGGAGTACTTCATGCCAAATACATATACTCCCACCTCCTGCATCACGAGACCTGATGTAGGAGCGAGCCATTTTGAGATTAAGGCCAGTGTGATTCAAATGTTACCTTCGTTTTATGGCCTTAGCAATGAGGACCCATATCGTCATCTCGACGAATTCCTTGAGATTTGCTCGACTTTGCGAATCAATAACTTTGGAGATGATGCTATGAGGTTAACTTTGTTTTCGTTCTCTCTCAAAGATAAAGCCAAGCACTGGTTAAAATCTCTTGAGACGGTTTGTATTACTACTTGGGAAGGAATGCAAAAAGAATTTTAAAAAAAATATTTCTCAATTAGTAAAACGAATCAGTTTCGTAAAGCTATAACCAGTTTTTCTCAAATTGAAGGAGAACAATTTCACGAGTCTTGGGAGAGATTGAAAGATCTTCTCCGCAAGTGTCCCCATCACCAGGTGCCTCGTTGGCAGTTGGTGCAATATTTTTATGATGGGCTTACTGAAAAGCATCGTCAAATGGTTGATTCGTCTTGTGGGGGCACTTTTATGCTCAAAAGTGAGGACGAGGCGTGGTCTCTATTCGAGACCTTGAGTGAAAACACGATGCATCATAACTTGTCTTCACGGCTCGATAGGACTACATCTCTGTCTAGTGGTCCTAGGAAAGTTGGGATTTCCGAAGTTGGGTCCGAGTTAGAATTGCGTACCAAGGTTGACCAATTGACTAGGAAGTTAGATCAATTCCTAGCCAATTCTTCGAGAAATCCAGTAGAAAGAGTGTGCGAGATATGTGCTAGCCCTGCACACTATGTTGCGGATTGTCCGGCAGCGCCATTATATCCTGAATTCGTTCAGGAGCAGGTGAATGCTGCCCAAGGTTTTGCTAGAACCATGCCTGATTCGTTTACATCATCATATACCCCAGGTTGGCGAAACCAATCCATTCCCCTATCCCATCAGCCCTCCCAGACACAGTATAGACCCAGTAACCCTTCACAAGGTTACTCGCATCCTATATTTCCACAGGTTCATCCTCAGTATTGTCAACCCCATCCTCAAGAGCCCATTCCAAGTTCATCATTTCAAGAGAAGATGTTAGAAGCCTTTTCTGATATCAAGGCCACTCTTTGTTCCCATACGCAGTCAATAGCCAAGCTAGAGACTCAAATGGGACAGTTAGCTCAGACATTGATTAGGCAAAACCAGGGGAACCTTCATAGTCAGTCTGTTGTCTCAAAGGGAGAGGATTCCATGTCATTTGACTTGCAACCCACTGATTCACATCATGAGCAAGTCAAATCTGTTACATCCCTTCAGTATGGGAAGGCATGTCACTCCACTCAGGAATCGACTCATGAATCTCATATCATTTCTACTGACGAGTCGATCTCTATGATACCTCAACAGAAGGGGCCTTATTCACAGCATACATTTTCATCATATAAAGCCCCATTTTCTCAGCCTTTAGGATCACCAATTTTTAGTAAGCAAGAGGTGCAGATGCAGAAGGTGCTTGACCAAGTCAAGCCTGATCATATTCACCACTTGTCTGAAGTTGCATTAATTGATACTCGGTCGGTCCTAGACTCTCGATTCTTGACCCGTCTCTCAGATGAGACTAATCTCTGTTCTTCACGTCGAGAGAGTTATGATCCTACATTTGGAGGTAGAAGTGATGGAAACACAGTGCGTAGTGTCACAGATGACACTCTTTTCTTCATAGAGCCCGGTTGAGTCTGACTTCACGTCCATTGATCTCATGGACGATGAAGGATTTTTTTCCAGGGATCCGTCTGGCTGGGGACGTGAAACTTAGCGCTTTATGGGAGGCAACCCATATCTTGTAGATTTGTTTAGAATTTATAGATTTTATTTTGTTTTTACTTTTTCATGAGTTTTTCATGTTCTTTTTGTTTCTTTCGTGAGTTTTGTGTTTTGTCATGTATACATTGCATTTATTACATTCATAGAACGTGTATTTTTTTTCATGTTAGGTCATTCTACTCTTTTCCCTCAATTATTTTCTCTCATGTGCATTCACTTAGTTTCATTCAAGCATGGGGGAGTGCCACTGGGACAGTGTCATTCAAGCATGGGGGAGGGTGTAGAGTGCACACCTTGATATTTCTGTTTACGTTCTTGCACATGTTTACATATCTCTCATGAAAAGTAGATTTTTAAAGAAATAGTTTGAACTTATATGAATGTTATTTCAAATCTGATGATTTTTAGAGGATTTTTAAGCCCCACGAAATTTTTTTCTGACATAGATCTAAAAATTATGGTTGTTTATGCGGATTTCGAAGAAATGATGATAGATACATGTTAGAATTTATTTTGAATCATAAATATGAATATGCACAGTTCTATTTTTGAAAAACTAAGCAAATGAACAAAAGTGTAAAAATGAGCTCAAAAGAAAAAAATATAGCATGTGTTAGGTTGTTTGGATAATTCCACAATCCTTAGTAGATGGAACTTAGATGTAAGTTGAAACTTTTAATTCCATTTTTGAAAAGGAGAGTGGAAAACTTCGTGATCCTAAGTAACTGAGAACAGATACAAGTTGAAATGTTTGATTCTCATGTTATAAGGGTGAATGAAGGAAGTCACTTTTATGTCTTAGTTGATATCTTTTGGTATGAAAAAGTATAGAAGATATTGACATTGCACAAGGCATAGAAGCAGACCACACACAAGCTATATGAGAAAAATAAGTGCGCATAAAGAAAAAGCATGGAAAGAAAAAAAAAAGAAGATAAAAGAGCTTAAAAAGAAAGAAAAGTTCAATGCTTAGAAGTGTAATTGAGAAAACCTGAGCAGAAAACATATGAGTGAGGATAAGTAAATAATAATATGTTTTTATTGGATTTTCTAAGAATAAAACATAAATAATTGTGATATTTAGAAAAGTGAAAGAAATTCTTTTTCTGTGGTGGTATATAAAAGATTCTAATTATATTTTGATTTTGAAATAACATGAAATATTTGTGAAAACAAAGTCTTTAATTACCTACTGCTTGTGAGGATGTGTAATATTATGCATACATGACAGAGATGTTTGTGGGTAGCATCACTGCAAACCCTCACGAGACCTTAGTCGTCCACTGGGGTAACCCAGGTTTGAAAGGGCTTGTTGCATGAGCTAAATGCAACCGTGATTCCTACGAAAGTGAGTTAGGTGATAGTTTGA
Source organism: Nuphar pumila (assembly GCF_984573655.1). Taxonomy (NCBI): domain Eukaryota; kingdom Viridiplantae; phylum Streptophyta; class Magnoliopsida; order Nymphaeales; family Nymphaeaceae; genus Nuphar; species Nuphar pumila. The sequence continues at coordinate 46,892,440 of NC_143261.1, forward strand.
TTTCTTGCATTTTTCTAGTTTGCTCGAGGACTAGCAAAACATAAGCATGGGGGTATTTGATCATGCATATAATTCAGGGTTAATTAACATTTAAATATGCATGATTTTATGAAATAATGTTTCAAAAACCCAATTTTATGTTATTTTTCGAGTAAATATGTTAAAATGATTTAAAAATAAAAAAATTCATGAAAAATAGTTTTATTTTACATTTTTATACATATTTTAGTTTTTGTTATATTCAGATTAGTTTAGTTTTAGTTTTCAATTAAAATTAAAAAATAAAAATGGAGAAAAGTAGTTTTATATTCATTTTAAGTGTTTTTTTTTAGAAAAGAAAAAAAAACTATTATATAAATAAGTACAATAGTTTTATTTTGAGTTTCTTTTTAAATAAAAATAAAAATAAAAATAAAGTTTTGTTTGTAACTTTTTGAAAAAATTTCTAATAAACCGGTTTACAAGGTTTTTGAATTTTAAAAAACTAAAAAAAAAATAATAATAGCAAACCGGCTGGAACCGGTTTGCGTTTTTTTTAAAACTGAAAAAAATCGGTTTCAAACCGGTTCCAGCCGGTTTGAAAGTTTTTAAAAACCCAAAGCAACGAAAAAAAGGGTGTCTCCCCTGTACGCCTGAACTCTCTTCTTTCCCCCTCTTTTCCTTCTCTTTCCTCCCTTCTCAACCACCGCCGGATTCTTCTTCCCTCTCTTTTCCCCTATCTTCTTCCCCTCTTTCTCTTTCCCTTTCTTTCAATCCGGTGGAGGCTCTTATCAGTCGGGCGATGGCGTGAGGGAGGAGTCCGATTTCTCTTCTAATCCTTCCAGGTGATTCACGGTAAGTCATCCGTTCTTCTTCTTCTTCCCCTAATCTGTATTTTCTTCTTCTTCTTATTCTTCCAATCCGATTTCTTCTTCTTTTTCTTTTTCCTCTTCTCATTCCAATTCTTCATCTTCTTCCTCCGATCTTCATCTTCTACTACTTCTTCTTCTTCTTCTTTCAATCTGCATCCTCAGATTTTCTTTTTCTTCCTCTTCTTCAGTTTCTTCTTCTTCTTCAACTTCTAATTCATGTTATTGCTATTTCAGTAAAACGAAAAAAAAAAAAACAGAAAAATGAAAAGAAAAGAAAAAATGTTAGCATCAGGTTATGATTCAATGTTTTCATTCCCGATTAGATTTTTGTTCTAGTGTAGTTTCCTGTTTTTAGTTGTTTACAAATTCGGTTGAAGTTTCCTGTTTTTTTTTTTTTTTACTGTTTTGTTCTTTCATTATCTGTTTCTGTCTATAACATTTGATTAGTTAATTTCCTATTTTTTATTTTCAGCAAATATCTTGTTTGTTTTCATAAAAAAAAAACAATTAATTCATGTCTGTTAGTTAAATGTTTCTTTTGCATTCATTGATTTCCCTCTTTTGTAGTCTTTGATATCATGTTTACTGTTTTCATAAATTTTTTAGTTTTGCATTAATCGGGTTGTACATTTTGTTAATTTCCTGTTTGCTTGTTTTACATTTAATTTTCTGTAGGCATTTGCTTTGGATTCGTTTGCTTCTGAATTTTTATCTTTACTTGTCATTTTCCAGTTTTGTTTTTAGCTTAATTCCTATTTGTTTTCCATTTCCAATTCCCTGTTTTTCATTTCCAGTTTCGTATTTCCTGAATTTTTTTATTCAAGTCATTTTCTGTTTTTGTAATACTGAATTTTCCACTTGTTTTCATTCTAATTTTCTGTTTGTTTCATTCTTTAAATTCATGTTTTTACATTACGGTTAGTTTTCTTTTTAATGCATTAAATTTCCTGTTTTCTTTAATTCTTGGAGTTAATGTTGTTTTTCAAATTCTTGTTCTTTTATCACAGTTAATTCATGTTTCCTTTATTGATTTCTTGTTTTGTTTTCATAGTTAGTTTAATGTCTTGTTAGTTCATTGAGTTAGTTGTTAGTTAGTTTTGATTTTAAATTTAGTTTGTAAAAGTGCTTAGTCATAATATTTTTAGCATTTAAATAAGTTGTTTAGTACAATTTCTATTTCGATCTGTGGTACTGCTCGTGTTCCTTTGAATTGTGCAGGATAGCACAGGACTGGAGCGGAAGCGATTACGTGACACGAAGTACAAAGAATAAAGCTTCTTTTTGCTTTTATTTTTAGAATTAGGAATTTTAATTGGGTTTGTAAATATTGCACTTTACGCCCTCTGCGAAGGGTATTCATTTGTTGTAATAGTTAGTTGTTTTTACTTTTCTGAACATTTTTACATTTCAATAATTCGGCAATAAAGAATAGTTTAGATTTGTGTACTTGAATACGAAATATTCCTGTTCCCTGAGTTCGACCCGGTCTCATCCACTAGTGAGAACCGGTTTTTATTATTTGATGTCTGGTTTTCACATATTTTTCATATAAAAATCTTTTCAAAATTTACAACGATTCAAAAGAAGACATCAGCCAGAAAAGAAGATTCAATGTTATTAAAAAGCCATAGATGATTGATATTGATCGCAGTCAAATGGCACATCTTTAAAGATTATTCTTGTAAAACGAGGCAGTGAAAATATCCTGAGCGCTAGAAAAAGAGAGCATTCACCCAAGCCCTGTCTTCTCAAGATGGAATTAAATATCCGCAAAAGGGATCTCTCACATGTCGTCAAGATGAAGGCTAATTAGGCGAGTACACCCCGGGGCCAAAGAAGATTTGAAACATCTCCAAGATGACGGAGTTTGTGACGGGTCCTTCCAGGGAAAGTCCAAAGCACTGTCAAGATGAAGGCAGATGCGATGAGCCTCCCGACAATCCCTAAAAGATATTTAATTTCAGCTATCATCCAAACCCCTGAGCCAATATCGTCAAAGAAGGATCAAAACATCTCCAAGTTGAAGGAGTTTTGCGACGTACCCTTCCAAAAAAAAAGAGAGAGAGGAAAAAGAAAGAGAGAAAAAGTCAGAACATCTCCAAAATGAAGGAGAATGCAGCAAAAAACTCAAAAGAGCCAAAAGAGTGCAGAAAGATTATCATGAGAGAAGCTCCCAGGATATCAAACTGCCAAAATTTGCCAAGAATTTCTTTAAATTTGTGCAATTCTATTATCAATATTCTTTCATCAGTTGCTTTCATAATATCAAATTCTCTTTCTTGTTTATATCAAAGAAATTGATAGCTTCCTTAAAGAAGGTCAATTGCAAGCAATTTGAGTTTCAAATCTCGATTCTACGAAGTCAATCTCGTTTGGAGGTAATACTTCAGGTAGAAAAGACGGAATATCTTTTCAACAATGTGCATCATTTTCAAATACTTTGAATCAACAACAAAATTCTCAGCATTTTGACAATATTTTTTAGCTATCCTGTCGTGAAGTGAAAGCTTGATGACCGTTTTGATACATCCTGACACCAATTTTAAATCCCTCTTAAGAACTTGATTCCTTCTCTTCTTTGAGAGCGAGCTCTCAGATTTGCACACTTCCTTGTGTCCCCACTGTCCAACCATAGACAGTCCCATTTCGGTTTGAGGTCAAACCACCAATCATTTCTCGCAAAAGGCAATTTCAAAAGCTGATTTTAGTCCCAAGCAATGAGACACCCAAAATCAACCCCTTTTCAAAGCTTTAGGGACCCCATTTTCCTTCCTTTTGCAAAACCCCTATCGGATTTATTGTGCAAAATCTGAAGGTTCCATCATGGTCTCTTCTTTCGAGGATTCCACTCCATTCATCGCCCAATCAGGATAAGGGTATAAACCTGAGCCTCATCCAAAGAGGTATTTCATTTTCCACCCAATCAGGATAAGGGTATAAACCTGAGCCTCATTCAAAGAGGTATTTCATGTTCCGCCCAATCAGGATAAGGGTACAAACCTGAGCCTCATCCAATGAGGTATTCCATTTTCTGCCCGATCAGGATAAGGGTACAAACCTGAGCCTCATTCAAAGAGGTATTTCATTTTCCGCTCGATCAGGATAAGGGTGCAAACCTGAATCTCATTTTAATGAGATATTTCATTCCCCAATCAGGTCAAGGGTTAAAACCTGAGCTTCGTTCCATATGAAGCATTTTCTGTCCCATCCAGGTTAAGGGCAAAAACCTGAATTTCACTCTCACAGAGTGAGTCTTTCCTCTTTATTCTCCATTTCATATCTATCATCTTCCTCGGGCTAATTCTTCATACGCAGTCAGATCCTTCTAACTGAGGCATTTTTATATAGCCCAAATTTGGTGTGTTTTCTTTGCCACTAAGCTCGGCCATAAGCCGGCTTAGTAGCAAAGAGGGGCATCTGTAAACACCCCAAATTTTCACTCACCTTCTTGACATCGCCCTCAATCGGCACATTTCAGTTCTCCGGAATCAATGAAGGGCAAAATGGTCATTTTCTGAGATTAAACCTTGCAGAAAGTCCAAAATTTCATTCTTGAGCCTCAAAATTTCCATATTCAGGTTCAAAGACATCTTCAAATGGCAAAATTTCAAAATCCTTTTTCTAGACAAAAAGCTAAAATTTCCAAGTTCGAGCTCAGAATGACATTTCATAGAACATGTCTTTGCATAGCATTGCATCATTTCACTGCACAGCATGTCATTTTGAGATCCAGAACTCCTGAGTTTCAAAATTGTCCATCCAGATTTGATTTTTAAACTTTTTCAAATTGATTTTTAAAACCCTGGGTATTCAAAATTACCAAATTTTCCCATTTTAGCCCAGGACTTTGAATTACAAAAAAAATTCTCAAGAAAACAATATGGATATTTGGATATTGATTTTAAAGATTTTATCTCAAGACTTTTTGCAAAAGATTTTAAATCTCTTTAGAAATTTTGTTTTCACATTTATCCATATTTTTGCCTTAAAAAACCAAATTTTCCCAAATTCTTGAAAAACAAATACTGTTTTGTCTCGTATTTTCAAATAAACGGAGCGGGACTCGCCTTTTAACTAGCATCATACTCAGATTCCCATGTAAGTATCTTATTCTCAAGTAGGACCCACCCGGAGTTCGTACCAATTTGCAAAATTGTCTTTTTCATTTCTCAATACTTATTTATTTTTTTTAGTTAGTGGTCCCACACACATGTGGCACCCCAATTGAAAATAAAAGACTTTCAAAAACAAAACAAAACTTTATTTTCAAAAGGATTTTAAAAGTGGGTTGAGGTGGCATTTCCATAAAAGCCTCTCATTTTTTTATTTTATTTCTTTTTATTTGTTTAAATAAAAAAAAATTTAGAAGGAGGCAGCCTTAATGGCACAGCCGAATTTCCCTAAAGTAAAAAATTTCATTTTTACCTAAAATTTAGGTAAATGAAACAAAATTTTGAAAAAATGAGATGCGCCCCTTTTGATTTTCAAATATTGGTTTCAAAAGAATTTCAAAAACCATAACGGTGCTCTTAAAGAAAATACGTTTTTTTTTGTAGAAAGGGGATGAAGGTCTTTAAAGGACCCAGCCATTGATCGATAGAAAGGAGATGGGGTGATGGTTTTGGGGATTTTGATTTCTTATTGCAGGGATTTTTCTTGCTGTGGAGGGGATTCACCAAGATTTTCTAGAGGGAAGGAGGCTCTCCTCCTTTCAGCTACCATCAAACCAGGGGGAGTCGATTGAAAGGAGGTAGCCGATTGAAAGGGGGGATTGAAATCTGGTTTTCTTTTGGGTTTTGAAGGAAAGAGCTCTGAATCGTGAGGTTGCCCAACATCATCCTTCTTTAGCCAAGCTGCAGCAAGTGGCTCCAGCACCATTGAAACAAACCCAGCAAGTGGCTGCATCTTCTTCAGCACCAGCCGTAGGTCTTCCACAACCATCTGATACTTCTTCAGCAGCAGCCGCAAGAGCACCACCATCCAACGCCTACCTTCTTTCATTCCAGCCACAGCAGGAAGACCAGCCAGCCAACGTCTTCATCCATCTCCACTTCAGTCCAGCCAGTGTGTTCACCATCTGCCTTCGATCCACCAGCCAGAGATCCAGCCATCCCTGCTCCTTCTTCATCCCACCAACAGGGGCTATACAAGGTAATCTGGTTATCATTTGTTGAACCTTCAGTACACGATTGTCTGTGTTTGTCTAAGAATTCCTGACTTGGGAAGGTTCCTCATTGAAGAGAACCACATCTCAGAAGTTCTGCACATTTTAATCTTGCAATTCTCATTCACTTGCTGATCTTTGATAAGTTCTGCAATTTTCTCAATGCCATGGCCTGCTTCAAAATCCATCTGATTAGCAGGTGCTTTAAGCATTAAAGAAATAATAGCATCCAAGCATGCACCTTGCTCAAGCACACCTCTAGTCGATAATATGTTCAAAAGTACCTTTATTCCCCTATGCTTATGAGCCAGAGTTCTGCTCTCCTTGTGGAGGAGGCAACATCCTTCCAAAACTCTAAGAGCTAGAGCAACTTCATCATCTGTAGCTGGGCTAGTTATCTGAAGAGGCTCAACACTGTAGATGTGATCCAAATTAGGCACATTAATGTCTTTTGGTTGTGACAATGAATGCTCGAATAGCACTGGAACATCTGATTTTCAATCTATGCCTGTTTGCCAACTATTTTTGAATGTCTTAGCAATTGGGTTGTGGGAATGGCTGCAAAGAGATCACTTCCTGCAATTGGGCTGTGGGAATTGCTGCAAAGAGATCATTTCTTGGCAATTGGCTGTGTGAATGATTTATAAAAAACTTTTCTTGGAAATTGGCTGTGTGAATGGCTTATGAAAAGCATTTCCTACAATTGGTTTTGGCAATTGGCTGTGTGAATGGCTTCTAAAAAGCATTTCTTGGCAATCGGCTGTGTGAATGTCTTATGAAAATCGGTTCCTGCAATTGGCTTTGTAATTAGCTGTGTGAAAATCAACTATTTTAGCTATGACAAGGTTGTTTGGAATATCTACATACTGGTTGCAAACCAATAGTCAATCACAGAGATGTTAAGTCCACAACATCTACACCTCTCCGCTAAGTTTTCACAGTCTTTTCATGATATTCTTGAAAACAGCTCATTGCATCCACAACCCATTAACTGCACATATTCATTTTCTGCTGCAAGTGTGCAGTCTTGATATTTGGCCATATTCATGAACAGATATCTCTATATCCAATCATGATCTCCCAACCATCTTTGGCATGCATCATTATGAATATATAGGGAAGCTCCATACCCATTTTTACTGGAAATTGCGTTATAATTTGAGAAGTATGGTTGTGTGAAATCACCTACAGAAACTGTCTATACCTGTATTTTCTGATTTTACCCATTATATGGAATTTTCATTTATATGTATATTCTCTTATTATAAGTATATATATATTGATAGGTATGTATATCTACCCATATGTATGCGTATATATGTATATATATATGTATATATGTATATATATATACATATATATATACTTATATATATATATATATCCCTGCATGTGCATTGGATATCACATATATTTTTCCTTTTTTTTTTACTTTTTTGCAAATATATCTTCATTACCATATATCATTTAGCATAAATTCAAATATTTGTATATCGACATATATATCTTTGTTGTATATAGTATATATATGATCATTTCCTTGGTTATCTTGTACTAACCCTCATTTTACAGGAAAATCTAGAAGATGTTGATTCCTTGGCTCCATTTCAATTTTCTTTTACTTTATGTTATGCAATGTAACAATCCAATGTAAACCTTGGAATAAGATTTACTTTTACTGCTTAGATTAGGTTGCATCTCATATAGTTCGATTTCAGTAATATCCTGATTCTATGATGCATATATCTCAAATTTCCAAATTCACCGTGGATGAACACGAATGGAACGTGCATCAACTCTTAGAGAGTTGATGAACTCGGTGGAGTCCATATTTACGGCCCTAGTCGGAATATGGACGAAACCCAGATCCATCATCTCTCTACCAGTCACATTGAGCCTACACTCTTAGGCTATCTTGAAAATGCACCTCATATTTCCAATGTTTTCAAAATATTGTGAATTAACTCAAATAAATTCTGAACATATTCATGGCCACAGTCAGAATATGTGAAGGATTTACTTTGGCTTAATCCACATTTTTCCAACAAATTTTTCAGAAAGTTTTTCAAAGTGCATTCATTCATTCAAATCATCTGCATCATTCGTTTTTCTCATGATTTTCTCAAAAGATTTTCACTTCATGGAATCAATTTTCTCAAGAAACTATGATGATATTCGGAGTTGGATTTCCCAAATCAAAGTTTTCCCGTGATTTTCCTTAAAAAGTTATTTTCTTAAGATCCATTTTCAAAAGGAATTTTCATATTTCTCAAGAATCAAAAATCGATTTTCAGAGATTTCAAGGACAATGTTTTCAGGATTTCAATTTCCCAAGTTCTAAGTTTCATTCTCCAATGAATCTTTCCTATAAATTTTCTATCCTTTTCTTAAGAAAATTCTCAAAGTCTGAGTTTTCCCAACAAGTGCTTTCCTTTTTTCAAATGTTCATATTTTCTCAAGAATTCCTACAGTTTTTCTGAGATTCTCATTTCTTCATGATTTTCCAAGTCTTTCTAAGCTTTCTCAAAATTGTCCTGAGATTCTCATTTTTCTAAGTCTTTATAAATTTTCTTAAGATTTTCCCGAGATTCTCATTTAAACTTTCTTAAGATTTTCTCGAGATTCTCACTTCTTCAAGATTTTCCAACTCTTTATAAACTTTCTCGAGATTTCAAACCTTCTTCGTCTGAGTTTTTCTGAGAGATTGATTTCCATCTTTTCTTGAGAAATGCTTTTCAACTCCAAATATTTTCTAAGCATACATCATAGTTTTCCAACTTATATTTTACCAAATCTCATAGCACATGCCTGAATTCTTTGTGCATTTAGGATAGAACACAATTTCGGTAATTTCACTAAGTCAAGCACAATTTTGGTCCTTGGTTCGATTACCCCTGTTAAAGGCGGCAGGAACGGTCGAACCTCGTACCGACAGGTCGAGCCCCATCCCATGGATTTTTCCGCAATTTTCAAAACGGAGGCGAGTATTTCAAAACAATTTCCAAAATCCGGTCAAGTTTGAATCACGAAACCATTTCTCTCTCTCTTCCGCGAGGAAGGGAAGACGGGGGAAAATTTTACGACGATAACAATCCTGGATGGATCCGAAACCCAATTAGAATCCAATTGGATCTAAAGGGATCCAAATAGGGTCAAACCATAATTAAGATCCAGAAATGTAGTTAGAAAGTTCATAAGATTTAAAATATAATTATTATCCAACTCGTATTTGAGATTCATCGAGAATCAATACGTATATAAGAGAATTTTAGTTGCAAGACTGAGCAACTAAAGAGGAGTTGGTGTATTGGTCAAGATGATGTACTCACAGGGAAGAGAACCCTGGTTCAAATCCCTCTGTGCGCCGAGCCATTTTGACAAAAATATTTTTATTACTTTTGCTGAAATTGGAAAAAACCTTAGAACTTCTCATTTAAGAGGGCTTAAATGAGGAATGACATTTTCAAGAGGGTGGTGGCTGACCGATTTTCCAAGTTGGAAACCTAATAAAGGACATTAAAGAGGGTGAGAAAAACGTTTTGGGAAGACCACCATGCCCACGATTTTAGAATTGGGAGAAGGAGTCTTAAATGAGAATGACGGTTCCAAGAAAAGAAATAAATACCATCAGACGTCTATAAGTGGTTAAATAAAATTTCGTTGCAAAGATATGCTATGAAATTGTATATGGCACATCGTTACCCCTTGCAGAGGAGGTCCCTAGTTCAAATCCCCTGGGCGCCATCAATAAAAAATATTTTGCAAAAAGGTAAGTTATTGATAATTTTTTTATGGAAATTTTAAAAAGGGGCGTTTCACCTTCCCATTTAAGACGGATTAAATGGGGAAAAGGGGGAAGACGCACAAAGAAAGAGGGCTGGGCATTTTCCCAAAGGGAAAGCCCAACCAAATACGTTAAGGAAGAAAAAAAAAATTGGAACCCATAAGGGGTTTACAAAAAAAAAAATGAGTCTCAAAAAGGGTTTTTTTTCCTTTCTCTCCCAATGTTCCCTTGTCAACAGAGTTGCAACCTTCTCCTTCACATTTTTTTCTCCACCTCCATTACATTCGGCAAGAAGCTTGCATGAGCTCATTCAACGCACGAACCACCATTGATTCCGGCGAGGCGTTAGTGCGGAAAGACCGGACGATTCCAGTTTTGGGTTTCTAATTCATCGAGAGGTAAGGGCATACCTTCTCTATGTGTATGCGCAGTGTTGTAGGGCTGGTATAGGTCTTAGATCATCTGAATATATATACGAAAATCATTTCAGCCATTAGCCTTAGCCATGGTTAATGCAACATATTTATGTGTAGATCGGACTTATAAAAACGTGTTTGTCATGAATATCCGATCATATAGTCTTTAGATCTAATTATACTGCAACATACTCATGTAGATCGTATCATGAATCAACATATTTATGTATGATTTGATTTTTTTTCATGCCTATAGGTGTATCATCATACAGTCTGAAAGATGCTAACAGGCCTGTTATGATGGCTCTGAATGACTGTTCAACCATTTTACAACACCCAACTCATTTGGGCTTTGCTTGGGTGTTTGAGTTTTTAGTTTTGAAGAACAATGCTTTTCTATTAAGTAAAATCTGAGAATATCTGATTAGACTAGGCATTTATCTACTTGTCGATCATTAGCTTGAACTTTAGAATGCTGGTAGAAACTGTGTTATGTCATTTCTAGATTTACTACTTTTGTTAGCGATAATATATACATCCTGTCAAGGATCTGCGTTAAATTACTTGATGAATGTGGGCTTGAGATCTTAAAATAGATGTTGTAATCAAATTTCTAGAGTCTGATGAATTCTGTTATGAATTAGCATCGATTACTCTTTCAAATTTTAGCATGAGACTGATTTACCATTTATGAATTTATTTAGTTTTTTGTCATGTATAAATTGTTAGATCTGCAAATGACTACATACCCATTTAAGTATGAATCCTCATTAAATTAACCTTGGCTGGTGTTCTAAATCCCTGTAGTAACAGTAATTCCTTTCAATTTTTTTTTTATATATGTTGATTCCTGTTAATAAGGTCTGGTAACATTTATTTTAGCCAGCATTCATTTACTTTGTCCACCCACGGTGTGAGCCTTGGCTGTCCACCTGTAATCACAAGACTTTTTAGCCATTTTAAAGTTTGGTTAATCAAGCTGGATACACCTGATATTAATCAGAGTGGGTTTATTTATTTATTTTTGGCTGAGGCCTTAAACACTACATGTCAATACTTGTCAGGCACACTGAAATCTGTTTTTAAGTGGATATAAGTGTGCTGAATTCAGTCACATAGAAACTGATTTTTTTTTACTGACTATGAGTGTGCTTGATTCAGGCACACACAAAAAAAAAACTTGTTTTAACTATATATGTGTGCTGAACTCAGTTACACAACAAACTTATTTAAGCATGGGACTATGCTGGATTCATGTACACAATAAAAAGTAAAATTATATAGTCATTTTGTACCTGTGCTTGTATCAAATGCAGGTACACAATGATTTTTTTTTTCATGTACCTATGCTTTAACTGAATTAAGGACACAGAAAATTGTATTCTCTTAAAATGGAGAACCAATTGGACAATGTCCTTTGTCCAGACTGGTCTCTGCTATTCAACTATTTTCTTATTGACAAATGTGTGATTTTATTAAGCACTTGGATTAGTTGATGCGATAATACCTTTACACATTTTGAGGAGAAAGTTTGCAATGCACATAAAAAACATTAAGATTTCCTTATTATCATGAATGCTGGAACTAGCAATTCTTCGTTATCTATCATGCTATCAATTGTGGCCTTGTGAGAATTCAATGTATTTGCAGAAATATTCTTGCTATTCCCTGTGTGTAATTTGTCATAATCTTATGACAGTTGATAGCCCTTTGTAAGATTCATGTCATTACTTGTACTTAGTGTTGCATTAAGATTTATGTTTTCTGTCATCTTTGGTGTCACCAATTTGAATCCGCTTAAAGTTTAAGTGCATAATCTTTCACTAAATAGATTTTTTTTTTATATTGTTCATCTGAAAATTTTAATACAATATTGATGACTTAGTGACAGTGGAGTTATGTTACTTGAAATTATTGCTTTTATGAAGATGTACAATGGCATTGATGCTTGGTGATTGTTGAGTTTAAGCTACCTGCGATTTTCGTAAAATGAGCTCATACTTGAGTTTGCGGTTCAGGTGAACCATCATGGTGCCATGTAGGCACGGGTTATGTTCTTATGTGTAATTAGATGTAATGTGTAGTAATGAGTGTTAATGAATCACATGGGTAAACCATAATGCTCACCAACGAAAGTAAACCATGTGTGTTGTGATCTCTTTTACTATACTTAGAATGATAAACACATTGTGGCATCCAAATGCAAAAAGATTTTTTTTTAGTCCTGTAACGTATGCCGTAACACAGAGGAGCACAAATGAATGTATCCCTGGAATCTTCTCTCTTTGAGCGACGGAGGTCTTGTGAAATCTTTAGATCATAAATGCTTGAATTTGAAAGACCTCAATTCTTAACATATCCTCATTTATTCGACTACCTGAATTAATATGGGAATTCAAATGGGTGTTGCTATCACCGTGGACACACACACTGGGACATGGTTGTACGTATTGAGAATGTACGTATTGAGGATTGAACGAGATAATAATGATGTAGTCATATTGTTTATGGTTTTTTTATGTGGCTTGTTGGTAAACACACATGTTTGTTATAATTGCATAATTGAGAAATACTACGAAGGCACGATAAAACAAATTGAAACTGAGCAGGACAAATCTTTGTGGTGCCAAACGGGTACATATAATGCTAAGTGAATTGCATATAATTGAGTCACGATCGCTTGTAAATATTATGACATGTTTTGTGCCGATTGATGCATGCTTGTTCTGTAAATAATTGCCTAATAAAGGGGCACTTGTCATGTCATGATCATGTAAGAGCTCAAAATCGAGCTTGCGGTCTCGTAGTGCCATACGAGCACTTAAGAACTGATAAAGTTGAATAATGTTATGTTGCGGCGTAACCAGTGGGGTACGATATGTATACCCTAGCACTAAAAACAAAGGCTAAATTAATACATGGTGACATGAAAGAAAATTCTAGACTCTGGTATACCTGAAAGACGATATTTGTTACCAGTTTCTATTTGGGATTCTAGGTATACCTGAAAGAGGGTATATGTTACTAGATTTTCTCCAAAGTTCTAGGTACACCTGACAGACGGTGTATGTTACTGGATCCAAACAAAGAAAGAATGAAAATCATGCACATATAAAATAAAAACATGGGATACTGGGTATACCTGACAACGGTATATGTTACTGGTTTCCCAGGGCTCTAGGTACACCTGAAGACGGTGTATGTTACCGGACCCATGGTCTACCTTGGAGAGGGTAGATGGTACAACCTCTGTGGGACATTCTTGTTTTTGTGAGAGCTAGGCGTCTCACCGGTCCCCAGTCCACGGAGTTAGGGGGCCAGGACTACCAATGTGTCCTAGGTGGTAGATCCAAGTCTTCTGCAGAAGTACAGGGTGCATCCTAATTCTAGTTCTAGCCATTGGGGAGTACTCTCTCGGTCGTGAACCATCCCCTTTGGATATCCGTACGGCTAGTCACACGGGTTATAAAATAATAGACCCTCGTGTGGTCTCGGTCCGCTACGATGTCGAATGCTTGTGCGTACCCACAGGGTATTAACAAGATGACACATAAAGTTAGTGCATCAAGAAAAATCTTCAAGTAGTTGCATACAGCTTGATGTTGCAATTATTGAGTAAGCGGGGATCCCTATGGTGCATGCCTCAGATCAGTTTTCTTTTTTAAGAAAGATGTGATAACTTATAAATGATGTGTTAAACATTGGTTTGTGATTTATGCAAATTTTACATGGAATGTTTTACTTAAGTCAAGTGTACATCCACATAAGTTCTAAAGTTGTCATTACTTATATAAATATGGTTTATGGATCGTGCTTTTATGTTGATGGAAAATATCATGAAATGCTTGACTTTAGTGACCTGTACATTTATCAATTGTTAAATGGTTATTAGTTCTATCTAAACATGTTGCACATATACTTGTACACATGACACTGTGCACACTCATATGGATATTATGCTTCTTACTCAGACGTGGTAGTCTGACTCCTTCTGATTTAATATTTTCAGGAAACGGTATGACGAGCAATTGCGGTCATCGCTGCGACAGTGCCATGTGACCATATCTTCTTTGGATGTCCTGAGGATTTCTGACTTGTAATAAATCTTCAAGTTGTAAATGATAACTTATAGTATTTCAATGCAAGAATTTATTTTACTTAAATGCCTTGAGTCTGTGCTATAACTTGTAACCCGACCAAATAATTTGACTAAGGATTTAATAAAGTTTTTCCGCTGTTGTTTAGAAAAAAAAAATTATCCCAAAATTTTCAAGTTAAATATTTGGGGCGTTACATAAGTAGCTATCAAAATAAGACTTTCAGAAGCACTAATACCGCAAAAATTAGTGTAGACATACCTTCAATCGATGTTCACAAAAGAAAATCCAAGGGAACTCTTAAGCAATCTGTGGCTGTAGGTAGCGGTCTCGGAAGAAGCTTTTAGCCTTCTCCAAATTGTAGCGCTTTAAAGACAAGTTCTCGAAAAATGAATTTGTAAGCTAGCTCAGCTCAGGCGGCTGGAGAGTAGCTTCACTTGACCATGAATCCTATATAGATTTACAAAGCATCTCCAACACTAAAGATATTATTGCTGAATTTCTTGAGGCATATCATTCTAAACCCATGAACGACAAAGTGTATAAAGAGATGTTGATGCACCATCAAGCAATCTAACCTTTCTGTCATTTATCACCACTGTTAAAGCATTTTCGCTACTCTTATCCCTTGTATCTTTATAGTTATTCAAATCAGTTACAGATGAAACAACTGAAAATGGAGTTACCTTCAATCAATGTCCACAAAAGAAAATCCATGGGAACTCTTAAGCAATCCTGCAATCACGCAAAAGTACAGCTATGTTCAGAGAAATTCACCACAGGAAATCTGGATGAGCAGTGGGACGACCCAATCTACATGTATTCCATCTAATGCAGGCGCTGGTATATAAATATTTAATCATTACTTAGAATGCACAGATGACTTAACAGGTTGGCTCATGCTTTTCACTCAGACAACAGCAAATTCAGAGAAACACAGAAGAAACCAACAAGATAAAGCAATCAACCAAAGCGAGAACATAGTACAACCATATGAAAGAGAGAAAAAAAAAAGAAGAAATAGCCAGAGAGGTGGCTGGAGGGACTCTCAAGCACTAATGACCTGTTTCAATGGGTTAACAGGGTAATCAGTGATTGACGCACATATTGATCCTTTAAATAAACCTGGTCAATAGACCTTAACTATCAAACCTTCAGAACTCAGATAGTGAAGGAATCAGCTGATCAATTTTAAACATGAAGCCTTGATCGATGGACCAAATCAAATATTGGCCTAAAAACTCCTAGGGTTCGAGCAATAAATGGGTTCCCAGTGGCACACAGCGAGGTGGATCTCTTTGGGAGGCGTCATCTCCCCAAATTGTACATCCCGTAAGGCTCCATAAAAGGAAAAATGCTGCTCCATTTAAACAACCAGATATTAGCGACAAAGAAGAGGCAATGCAATCCAACATGAATAGTAATTGTAAGCATAAGGTAAACTGGAAATATGCATAGCTATGAAATGAAGGATGGAACAATGATAATGCCCATGATAACACCCACCTTGCGTGATTAGGATAAAATCCCAATTAAGGGTCCAAGAGAAAAAAAAAAGAGAACTATTTATGAAAATTTTGCAGGAAACTGATGGGGATGCGATAACTTTAGAGGGGTTACAGGAGGCGACAATAGTAATTAGCAGACCCTCTTTTACCTGTGACCTCCTGAAGATCATCAGTGGTGCTGCGTAAATAAAAAAAAATGGAACGACCATACAGAGCTTATGCAAAAAGCTTAATCGATGGACTTATATTCAACAAAACGCCCACATCCTCTGCACCAGGTGATTCCAGGTAGCTTCTCAAGAAGGATCCAGGTGATATACCAACAGACCTGTGTTATAGTGTGCTCATGCTTGGAAGCTCAGGTTGATGCTATAGCACCTCGACTTTATGCTGAAAAATCAGAGTGATCCGCAATACCAAAACAAAAATCAAGAGGATGATCAGCTTATGTTTCCTGACTGGACCATTATGATTGAATTCCATCTAGGATTGATAAGCATAAGGTGTTTATGCAAAATACACAGGGGCCAAATTCCCTGATAAAACTAAATGTAAAAGGAGCTAACATCTTGTTTTAGTGAAATGGACCAAAGAGCGAATAAAACATACATCCATTCGTCATCACGATAGACCTTTGAGAGTATCGACAATGCTGCCTTAGGATCAAAATGAGATGACAATGGGTTCATCGCAGAAGCCTTAAAACAGAACAAGTTTGGATGACTCTTACTATGACCATTAACCCTCAAAATATAACAGAAATCCACAACAAAAAGGGAAAAAAAAAGAATAACATCAGTTTGGTAAAATGCTATGAGATCTAATGAGCAGATGAATTAGTGTGAAGGCTATGAATCCAAACGACTAACGATTGGGAAAATAACAAAGGCCACTATCGAATCAGAAGGGCCATAAGATCTAAATAAAGTAGATACGTGAAAGCATTTTAGCAGAAACATAGAGAATATGGTAAAAGAAAAAGTGACATTTCAAAAATTGAAGTTATATCAACCGAATACAGAAGTGGAAATATAAATGATATCTTAAAACTAAGACTAGAAAGAAAAAAAAAATTGTTGGAATGGGGTCATTCCGTTAATGTTGCACATCAGATAGATTGACCTGCTATAAGAAAATCACTGCTATCATAGGTACTTCAGTGAGAGCGAAGGGGAATCTAAGAAAACCAAGGAAGAACCAGAAGGAAAGGGGAAGCTTTGTGAAAAGGGAAGAAAGGGGTGCGAGGTGAAACCAGGAAAAAAAGAAGAAGAAATATGGGAAAAGAGGAAAGGGGGAAAGAAAAAGGAGATCATCGAGATGGGGAGGTGAAGACGGATCTGATGCTGGAAGAAGAAGGGTGCGGGGGTGAAACGCGGTTCGTGAGAGATGCCAGAAGGGGGAAGGGTCAAAAACGGGTGGTTGTGTGAAGAAGAGAGGAGGCTATGTACAGGAAAGGGGAGGGGTGAAGACGATCCCGAATCCTTCCCCTTCGTGCTTCTCTTAAAGAGGAGAAAGGCGGATTCAGTTGTAGATTGAGGGTTTACAGAGGAGGAGATGGAGGTTGTTGGGAGATGAACGGAAGATGGTGAGGAGATCACACATGGGGGCGTGCGATGAGGGTTTGGCTGGAGGGTTCAGGCGATGGAGGTTGAGAAGAAGCTTCTGGAGTTCTTCTGGAGGAGAAGCGAAGGGGAGAAGCCGTAAGAGGGATTTTGCCAAAGAGGGCGAACTCGAGAGGGTCTCCCCCCCGAAACCCTAACTCAACTCAAGGGTTTTACTTTTTCCAAAAAGAGGTCTTTTATAAAAAGATTTTTCTAAAACGGGTTTCCAAAAACCATTTTTTTGCAATTTCCTTTTTTTATTTTTGATTTTTTGTTCTTTTCTTGAATTTCAATATATATATTTTTTTTTTGTTGTTTTTTTTTCTTTGGAATGAAATTCTAAAAGCTAAGGATTTTAAAATAATTTTGCAAAATTTTTCAAAAATATTTACAAAGGAAAGGTTTTCTAAGCAATTTTTGGAGAAAAAATGGGTTTGGACCTGAGTTTTGAGAAAATATTCAAGTTTTGAACCTCGAATTGAGGAATATAACGCGATGGATCCAAACGGATACTAGACAAACTGTCTGAGCCTTTCAAAAGGCTATTTTGGTAATTTTGAGAATTTGATTTAAAAATGGGAATAAGAAGCTCAGATTTGGAACTTTTATCTAGATTCGGATCCGAAATTGAGTCAGATACACAAAATAAATTTAATTTCAAAAAACTTGAGAAATAAAATGGGATTTATATTTAAAAGTGACTCAATTACCCAAAAAAATGAAATCAGAGGCAAAAAGGGAATATTTAAAAGATTTTGAAAAATTTGGGGTGTTCACAGGATTCATCCTACAGACTGAATTTTTTGAAAAATGAAGTTAATTTAATAGGAATTTAACTTGAGAATCACAAAAGAATAGTGGGAATTCAACCTACAGATTAGAGTTTTGAAGAATGAATTTGGTTCAATAGGAATTCAACCTGAGAACCGCAAAAGAACATTTGATCAGTAGGAATTCAACCTTACGGTTTGGATTTTTTTAAAATGACTTTGGTTCAATAGGAATTCAACCTGAGAATTGCAAAAGAATATGGATCAGTAGGAATTCAACCCTTAGATTGATTTTTTTTTTTTGAAAAATGAAATTTGGTTCAATAGGAATTCAACCTACGAACTGCCAAAGAATATACATTAGTAGGAATTTGATGTCTTCTTTTAAATCATTGTAATTTTGAAAAAAAAATTATATGTAAAACATGTGAAAACCAGACATCAAATAATAAAAACCGGTTCTCACTAGTGGATGAGACCGGGTCGAACTCAGGGAACAGGAATATTTCGTATTCAAACACACAAATCTAAACTAATCTTTATTGCCACATTATTGAAATGTAAAATGTTCAAGAAAGGTAAAAACAACTAACTATTACAACAAATGAATACCCTTCGCAGAGGGCGTAAAGTGCAATATTTACAAACCCAAAATCAAATACCTAATTCTGAAAAATAAAAGTAAAAAGAAGCTTTATTCTTTGTACTTCGTGTCACGTAATCACTTCCGCTCCACTCCTGTGCTATCCTGCACAAATAAACAGAACACGAGCAGTACAAGATACTAATATGTCTGTTATGCAAAATGTAAATCTAAAAATTGAAGTAATATCTATAAAATGATAAAACTACGTAAAGAACTTATATTATAGGTAAACAACTAAGTAACAAGTATTGAAAAATTGTAATGCTAATGTAATGACAACCTAATGAAAACGTAAAAATATTAAATGCTATACAGCTAACATACTACACTACCTACTGATTGAACCTGAAAATTAAGCAAAACAGGAATTAATGTGATGAAAAATAGAAAAACACGGGCTGAGAATGAAGAAAACAGAAAAATGACTAAAAAAAAATTATAAGAACTGAATGTGTAATAAAACTAGAAATGCAAATGTAAAGAAACACAGGAAATGACTGTTTTAAAACAAGAAAATGACATAAAGAATATTATCTAGAATTGAAATGATGAAAACAGGAATTGAATTGTAAACAGGAAATAAAATGAAAAGAAATTTCAGAAATTAGAATGTAAAAGAACAAGAAATTGAATATGAAAACTAAGCTATATGAATGTATTAAAAACAGGAAATGACATACATGAAATGAATGTTAAAAACAAGAAAATTGAGATCAACACACAGGTAACTAAAAATCATATTGAATTAAACAAAACATAAGAGCAATTAACGGGTAAGTAAAAGACATAAAGATGAAATCAAAATTCATATTCGAAATGAAAGTAAACAAAACATTATTGAACTGAAAAGAGTGAAATTCGTAAATGAAAACAGAAAAAAATTACAGTAAACAAGAGATTAAAAATCAAACTCAAATCTGTGCTAAAGATGAAAACAGGAAAAAAATAATAAGAAATCAACACAACTAATGAATTAACGTGAAACAGAAACAGTCAGAAAATCCAAACATCAAAATATTCAGAATTACATATTACACAAAGAAAACTAACGAAAAATCAAGAAGTAGAACTCAAAACAGGAAAATAACAATGATCGAGAGTTTTTTTTTTTCTTTTTGTGTTTCTTTCAGTTTTTTTTCTTTTTATTTCCGTTTTACAGATATACAATCAACCAGAAGAAGATTTGAAGAATAAGAAGGAGAAGAAGAACAGGATTTATGGAAGAAGAAGAAGAAGAAGTTGAAGAAAACAGATCGGAAGAAGAAGAGGAAGTAGAAGAAGAAGAAGAAGAAGAAATCGGAAGAAGAATCAGATTGGATGAAGAAGAAGAATCGGAGGAAGAAGAAGAAGAAGATTCGGAGCTTACCGTGAAATGGAAGAAATCGAGGAAGAGGTGGCGGCCTCCTCCACCACCACTGTCACCGGACTGAAGCTCCACCACTGCTGTCGGCTGGAATGTAGACAGAGAAAGAGGGAAAAGGGGAAGGTAGGGAAAAGGAGAGGCCGGTGTTGGTGGAGGAGGGTGAGAAAAGAGGGAAAGAGGGGAAAACAAGAGGGCTTCAGCCGTATGGGGGAGGTGCCTATTTTTTTTCAAGTCTTGGGTTTTTTTTAAAAACCCCAAACCGGCTGGAACCGGTTTGAAAATTTTTTTTTTCAGTTTTAAAACAATGCAAACTGGTTCCAGCCGGTTTGCTTATTAATTTTTTTTTAGTTTTTTTTTAAATTCAAAACCATATAAACCGGTTTATGGTTTATTAGAAAATTTTTCAAAAAGTTACAAATTTTTTTTTTTTTTTATAAAGAAACTCAAACACTATTCTAACTAATTTTTTTCTTTTCTAAAAAAAACAAACACTTAAAATGAATATAAAACTATTTTTCTTCATTTTTTTATTTTTATTTTTATTTTTATTTTTAATAAAAACTAAAACCAAAATACTATGGCTATAACAAAAACTAAAATATGCATAAAAATGTAAAATAAAACTAATTTTCATGCATTTTCTATTTTTAAATCATTTTAGCACATTTACTCGAAAACTATCATAAAATTGGGTTTTGAAACATTATTTTATAAAATCATGCATATTTTTTATAATAAAATAACCCTGAATTATATGCATGATCAAATACTCTCATGCTTATGTTTTGCTAGTCCTCGAGCAAACTGGAAAAATGCATGAAATCAAACTATCACCTAACTCACTTTCGTAGGAATCACGGTTGCATTTAGCTCATGCAACAAGCCCTTTCAACCCCTGGGTTACCCCAGTGGACGAGTAAGGTCTCGTGAGGGTTTGCAGTGATGCTACCCACAAACATCTCTGTCATGTATGCATAATATTACACATCCTCACAAGCAGTAGGTAATTAAAGACTTTGTTTTCACAAATATTTTCTGTTATAAAAAAAATCAAAACATAATTAGAGTCTTTTATATACCACCACATAAAAAGAATTTCTTTCACTTTTCTAAATATCACAATTATTTATGTTTTATTCTTAGAAAATCCAATAAAAACATATTATTATTTACTTATCCTCACTCATATGTTTTCTAAACAGGTTTTCTCAATCACACTTCTAAGCACTGAACTTTTCTTTCTTTTTAAGCTCTTTTCTCTCTTTTTTTTTTTTGCGCACTTATTCTTCTCTTATAGCTTGTGTGTGGTCTGCTTTTATGCCTTGTGCAATGTCAATATCTTCTATACTTTTTCAATGCATACCAAAAGATATCAACTAAGACATAAAAGTGACTTCCTTCATTCACCCTTATAACATGAGAGTCAAACATTTCAACTTGTATCTGTTCTCAGCTACTTAGGATCACGAAGTTTTCCACTCTCCTTTTCGAAAATGGAATTAAAAGTTTCAACTTACATCTAAGTTCCATCTACTAAGGATTGTGGAATTATCCAAACAACCTAACGCATGCTATTTATTTATTTTTTTTTGAGCTCATTTTTTACGCTTTTGTTCATTTGCTTAGTTTTTCAAAAATAGAACTGTGCATATTCATATTTATGATTCAAAATAAATTCTAACATGTATTTATCATCATTTCTTTGAAATCCACATAAATAACCATAATGTTTAGATCTATGTCAGAAAAAAAATTCGTGGGGCTTAAAAATCCTCTAAAAACATCAGATTTGAAATAACATTCATATAAGTTCAAACTATTTCTTTAAAAATCTACTTTTCATGAGAGATGTGTAAACATGTGCAAGAACGTAAACAGAAATATCAAGGTGTGCAAACTACACCCTCCCCCATGCTTGAATGACACTATCCCAGTGGCACTCCCCCATGCTTATATGAAACTATGTGAATGCACATGAGAGAAAATAAATGAGGGAAAAGAGTAGAATGACCTGACATGAATTAAAAATATATGTTCTATGAATATAATGAATGCAAAGTATACATGACAAAACATGAAAACCATGAATGAAACAAAAAGAACATGAAAAACTCATGAAAAAGTAAAAACAAAATAAAATCTATAAATTCTAAGCAAATCTAATAATATACAAGATATGGGTTGCCTCCCATAAAGCGCTAAGTTTCACGTCCCCAGCCAGACGGATCCCTAGAAAAATTGTTCATCGTCCATGAGATCAATGGACCTGAAGTATCGCTCAATGAGGCTCTATAAAGAAAAGAGTGTCATCTGTGACACTACGCACTGTGTTTCCATCCCGTCTACCTCTAACTATAGGATCATAAGTCTCTCGACGTGAAGAACAGAGATTAGTCTCATCTGAGAGACTAGTCAAGAAATGAGAGTCTAGGTCCGACCCACTATCAATGAAGGCAACTTCGGACAAGTGGTGAATATGATCATGCTTGACTTGGTCAAGCACCTTCTGCATTTGCACTTCTTGCTTACTAAAAACAATCGGTGATCCTAAAGGCTGAGAAAATGGGGCTTTATATGATGATAATGCATGCTGTGAGTAAGGCCCCTTCTGTTGAGGTATCATGGAGATCGACTCGTCAGTAGAAATGATATGAGGTTCATGAGTCGATTCCTGAGTGGAGTGACACGCCTTCCCATACTGAAGGGATGTAACAGATTTGACTTGCTCATGATGTGAATCGGTGGGTTGCAAGTCAAATGGCATGGAATCCTCTCCCTTTGAGACAACAGATTGACTATGAAGGTTCCCCTGGCTTTGCCTACTGAAAGTCTCAACCAACTGTCCCATTTGAGTCTCTAGCTTGGCTATTGACTGCGTATGGGAGCTCAAAAGTTGTAATATCTTATCTTGGAAGGATTGACTAGGTGAATGCTCATGAGAATGGGGTTGAGTATAAAGAGGTTGGGCTGGGGGATGAACTTGTGGAAAAATGGGATGCGAGTAACCTTATGAAGGGTTACTGGGTCTATACTGTGTCTGGGAGGGCTGATGGGATAGGGGAATGGATTGGTTTCGCCAACCTGGGGTATATGATGGTGTAAATGAATCAGGCATGTGTCTAGCGAAACCTTGGGCAGCATTCACCAGCTCCTGAACGAATTCAGGATATAATGGCGCTGCCAAACAATCTGAAACACAATGTGCAGGGCTAGCACATAGCTCGCACACTCTTTCTACTGGACTTCTCGAAGAATTGGCTAGGAATTGATCTAACTTCCTAGTCAACTGGTCAACCTTGGTACGCAATTCTAACTCAGACCCTACTTCAGAAATCCCTATTTTCCTAGGACCACTATACACAGGTGTAATCCTATCGAGCTGTGAAGACAAGGTATGATGCATCGTGTTTTCACTTAAGGTCTCGAATAGAGACCACGCCTCGTCCTCACTCTTGAGCATAAAAGTGCCCCCATAAGACGAATCAACCATTTGATGATGCTTTTCAGTAAGCTCGTAATAAAAATATTGCACCAACTGCCAACGAGGCACCTGGTGATGGGGACACTTGCGGAGAAGATCTTTCAATCTCTCCCAAGACTCGTGAAATTGTTCTCCCTCAATTTGAGAAAAACAGGTTATAGCTTTACGAAACTGGTTCGTCTTACCAATTGGGAAATATTTTTTTAAAAATTCTTTTTGCATTCCTTCCCAAGTAGTAATACGAACCGTCTCAAGAGATTTTAGCCAGTGCTTGGCTTTATCTTTGAGAGAGAACGGAAACAAAGTCAACCGCATAGCATCATCTCCAAAGTTATTGATTCGCATAGTCGAGCAAATCTCAAGAAATTCATCGAGATGACAATATGGGTCCTCATTGCTAAGGCCATAAAACGAAGGTAACATTTGAATCACACTGGCCTTAATCTCAAAATGGCTCGCTCCTACATCAGGTCTCGTGATGCAGGAGGCGGGAGTATACGTATTTGGCATGAAGTACTCCCTCAAAGGACGGATCAATTGATGATCGTCAGCCATTGCATACACCTTGGAGTAGACCGGTGTAGCACACGTCCTAACTTTGGGTTTTCTACCTAACTAATGCACTAAGCGGCCAAACCAAGCAAACCACAAAGCGAGTAAACTTAAAAACAACAAAAACTAAACAAACACCACGCAGTTACACATAATAGAGATTATGCATAAGAAATATGAAATCTATGTGTACGGTACCAATCGTACACAGTCACCTCTAAGGGGATCCTAATAGGTGGGCTGTGCAGAAAAGTAAGCTCTTCTCTAAGATATGCACATACGTGGTTCTAAACCTAAATGCAACACAAACACTAGGCAATAAAGTGAATACTAATATTACGCCGTTCCCCCGCAACGGCGCCAAAAATTTGATGTCTTCTTTTAAATCGTTGTAATTTTGAAAAGATTTTTATATGTAAAACATGTGAAAACCAGACATCAAATAATAAAAACCGGTTCTCACTAGTGGATGAGACCGGGTCGAACTCAGGGAACAGGAATATTTCGTATTCAAACACACAAATCTAAACTAATCTTTATTGCCACATTATTGAAATGTAAAATGTTCAAGAAAGGTAAAAACAACTAACTATTACAACAAATGAATACCCTTCGCAGAGGGCGTAAAGTGCAATATTTACAAACCCAAAATCAAATTTCTAATTCTGAAAAATAAAAGTAAAAAGAAGCTTTATTCTTTGTACTTCGTGTCACGTAATCACTTCCGCTCCACTCCTGTGCTATCCTGCACAAATAAACAGAACACAAGCAGTACAAGATACTAATATGTCTGTTATGCAAAATGTAAATCTAAAAATTGAAGTAATATCTATAAAATGATAAAACTACGTAAAGAACTTATATTATAGGTAAACAACTAAGTAACAAGTATTGAAAAATTGTAATGCTAAAGTAATGACAACCTAATGAAAACGTAAAAATATTAAATGCTATACAACTAACATACTACACTACCTACTGATTGAACCTGAAAATTAAGCAAAACAGGAATTAATGTGATGAAAAATAGAAAAACACGGGCTGAGAATGAAGAAAACAGAAAAATGACTAAAAAAATTATAAGAACTGAATGTGTAATAAAACTAGAAATGCAAATGAAAAGAAACACAGGAAATGACTATTTTAAAACAAGAAAATGACATAAAGAATATTATCTAGAATTGAAATGATGAAAACAGGAATTGAATTGTAAACAGGAAATAAAATGAAAAGAAATTTCAGAAATTAGAATGTAAAAGAACAAGAAATTGAATATGAAAACTAAGCTATATGAATGTATTAAAAACAAGAAATGACATACATGAAAACAAGAAAATTGAGATCAACACACAGGTAACTAAAAATCATATTGAATTAAACAAAACATAAGAGCAATTAACGGGTAAGTAAAAGACATAAAGATTAACTCAAAATTCATATTCGAAATGAAAGTAAACAAAACATTATTGAACTGAAAATAGTGAAATTCGTAAATGAAAACAAAAAAAAAATTACAGTAAACAAGAGATTAAAAATCAAACTCAAATCTGTGCTAAAGATGAAAACAGGAAAAAAATAATAAGAAATCAACACAACTAATGAATTAACGTGAAACAGAAACAGTCAGAAAATCCAAACATCAAAATATTCAGAATTACATATTACACAAAGAAAACTAACGAAAAATCATGAAAAATAGAACTCAAAACAGGAAAATAACAATGATCGAGAGTTTTTTTTGTGTTTCTTTCAGTTTTTTTTTCGTTTTATTTCCGTTTTACAGATATACAATCAACCAGAAGAAGATTTGAAGAATAAGAAGGAGAAGAAGAACAGGATTTATGGAAGAAGAAGAAGAAGAAGTTGAAGAAAACAGATCGGAAGAAGAAGAGGAAGAAGAAGAAGAAGAAGAAGAAATCGGAAGAAGAATCAGATTGGATGAAGAAGAAGAATCGGAGGAAGAAGAAGAAGAAGATTCGGAGCTTACCGTGAAATGGAAGAAATCGAGGAAGAGGTGGCAGACTCCTCCACCACCACTGTCACCGGACTGAAGCTCCACCACTGCTGCCGGCTGGAATGTAGACAGAGAAAGAGGGAAAAGGGGAAGGTAGGGAAAAGGAGAGGCCGGTGTTGGTGGAGGAGGGTGAGAAAAGAGGGAAAGAGAGGGAAAGAGGGGAAAACAAGAGGGCTTCAGCCGTATGGGGGAGGCACCCTTTTTTTTTCAAGTCTTGGGTTTTTTTTAAAAACCCCAAACCGGCTGGAACCGGTTTGAAAAAAAAAAATCAGTTTTAAAACAATTCAAACCGGTTCCAGCCGATTTGCTTATTAATTTTTTTTTCAGTTTTTTTTAAATTCAAAACCATATAAACCGGTTTATGGTTTATTAGAAAAAATTTCAAAAAGTTACAAACAAAAAAAAAATTTATAAAGAAACTCAAACACTATTCTAACTAATTTTTTTCTTTTCTAAAAAAAACAAACACTTAAAATGAATATAAAACTATTTTTCTTTATTTTTTTATTTTTATTTTTATTTTTAATAAAAACTAAAACCAAAATACTATGACTATAACAAAAACTAAAATATGCATAAAAATGTAAAATAAAACTAATTTTCATGCATTTTCTATTTTTAAATCATTTTAGCACATTTACTCGAAAACTATCATAAAATTGGGATTTTGAAACATTATTTTATAAAATCATGCATATTTTTTATATAAAATAACCTTGAATTATATGCATGATCAGAATTCAAACTACAGATTTACTTTTTGAAAAATGAATGTGGTTCGATAGGAATTCAACCTAAGAACCGCAAAAGAATATGGATTAGTAGGAATTCAACCTACAGATTGATTTTTTGAAAAATGAATTTTGGTTCAATAGGAATTCAACCTAGGCACTGCAAAAGACAAAGGGATCAGTATGAATTCAACCTACAGATTGCATTTTTGAAAATGAGATGGGTTCAGAAGGAGTTCAACCTAAAGATAGACTTTTTGAAGGGAAATTGGTCCAGAAAGAGTTCAATCTAAGGGCCTTGATAAGTTGGAATTCAACCTAAAGGTTAATCTTTGAAAAATGACATTGGTTTAAAAGGAATTCAACCCAAGAACCTCGGATTAGCAAGAATTCAACCTACAGATTGACTTATGAACGGTCTGAAGGGGATTCAAAATGAGAAGTGCGAATTAGTAGGAGTTCAACCTAAAGATCACAGATCAGTAGGGGTTCAACCTAAAGATCAATTGAAGGAAAGGGTCCTAAAGGGGTTCAACCTAAAGACTGCGAATCTGTAGGAGTTCAACCTAAAGCTCGCGGATCAGTAGGGGTTCAACCTAAAGATATATTGAAGGAATGGTCCTAAAGGATTTCAACTTAAGGACTGTGAATCAGTAGGGGTTCAACCTAAAGCTCGCTAATCAGTAGGAGTTCAGCCTAAAGATCGATTGAAGGAATGGTCCTAAAGGATTTCAACCTAAGGACTACGAATCAGTAGGGGTTCAACCTAAAGCTCGCTGATCAGTAGGAGTTCAGCCTAAAAATCGATGGAAGAAAAGGTCCTAAAGGAGTTCAACCTAAAGCTCGGTGATCAGTAGGAGTTCAGCCTAAATATCGATGAAAGAAAAGGTCCTAAAGGATTTCAACCTAAGGACTGTGAATCTGTAGGAGTTCAATCTAAAGCTCGCTGATCAGTAGGAGTTCAATCTAAAGATCAATTGAAGGAATGGTCCTAAAGGATTTCAACCTAAGGACTGCGAATCAATAGGGGTTCAACCTAAAGCTCGCTGATCAGTAGGAGTTCAGCCTAAAGATCGATGAAAGAAAAGGTCCTAAAGGATTTCAACCTAAGGACTGCGAATCAGTAGGGGTTCAACCTAAAGCTTGCTGATCAGTAGGGGTTCAACCTAAAGCTTGTTGATCAGTAGGAGTTCAGCCTAACGATCGATGGAAGAATAGATCCTAAAGGATTTCAACCTAAGGACTGCGAATCAGTAGGAGTTCAACCTAAAGCTCGCTGATCATTAGGAGTTCAGCCTAAAGATCGATGGAAGAAAAGGTCCTAAAGGATTTCAACCTAAGGACTGCGAATCAGTAGGAGTTCAACCTAAAGCTCGCTGATGTAAACATCCCAAATTTTCATTCACCTCCCTGACATCTCTACCAACCAGACGAAGGGCAAAATGGTCATTTTCTGAGATTAAATCTTGCAAAAAGTCTAAAATTTCATTCCTGAGCCTCAAAAATTCTATATTTAGGTTCAGAAACATCTTCAAACTGCAAAATTTTAAAATCCTACTTCAGAAGGGATTTCAGAAAACATGTCTTTGCATGGCATTGTATAAGCATTTCATATCACTGCACTGCACAGCATGTCATTTTGAGATCCAGAACTCTCGATTTCAAAATCTTCAATCCAGATTCGAATTTCAACTCTTTTCAAAATTAATTTCAAAACCCTGGGTCTTCAAAATTATCAATTCTTCCCATTTTACCCCCAGGACTCTGAATTTCAAAATATTTTCTCAAGAAAACAATCTGGATAATTTTCAATAAATTTCATCTCAAATTTTGCCTTTTTGTCAAACAATTTCAAATATCTTCCTTTTACAAAATCGCCCTACAGGGGCCAACTCTTTTCAAAAAATTTGTTTTGCCGATTAGTCCAAATTTTATGAAAATTCCAAAAAGAGGTTTTCTGGCTTGTCTTTATTTCAATAAAGAAGCAATGTGAGGCCCACATTGAGGTGGTGTCACATAGGCTTTTCTTTTGAAAAAACTGAATTTTGAAAAAAACCCAAAAATATAGAAGCCTTGTCCCTGGATTGGCGCCACTGGACCTTTTTCTCTCTCCTTCCATTGCTCTGCCATGTGTCAGCGTGGGGTTCACCTAGGGGTGGCGCCACATGTCATTTTCTATCCCTTTCCATTTCTTTGCCAAGTGTCAGTGTGGGGCCTCTTCAAGATGGCGCCACATGTCCACCATATTCTCCTTGAGCCATGTGTCATTCCCAAGTCACCATGAGACACCAAGTGTCATGTGTTGTCCTATTCAGAAAAAAGTAGAGCTTGTCTCCCCTGAGGTGGCACCATTTGAATTATGTCTCCTGCAAGTGACACATGTCACTCTCTCCTTTCCTCAGGAAAAGCAGACGGACACATGTCACATTCTGCTTTTCTCAGAAAAGCAAGTGACACATGTCATTCCTAGCTTCCTTCAGAAAAAGTAGAGGACACATGTCATTTTCTGCTCTCTTCAGAAAAAGCAGGATGACACATGTCTCTCCCTACTTTTCTCAGAAAAGTAGGTGACACATGTCATTCCTAGCTTCCTTCAGAAAAAGCAACCATTCAAAAAAATTCAAACAAGGCCTAGGTGGCGCAAATCCTGAACTCTACTTTTTCCATCTGGTCTAAGATGGCGCCACATGTTCCTTGTTCCTCTCTCCTACCACATGGCATTGTAGGAGCCACCCTGAGGTGGCGCCACATGTCCACCCTCTATTCTTCCAGAGTCAGCCTCATTTGAATTTTAAATATAGCCTCTGAGGTGGCGCCATCTGAAGAACCTCCTCCAGCCAACTGACACTTGTCAAAAGCATAACCATTCTGAACTGCCACATGTCCATACCTCTCTGCATCAGAAAAAGTAGAAACAACTCCCCTCTGAGGTGGCGCATTCTGCTTCTTTTGTTCTTGTTCTCTTGCCACATGGCAGTATGGAGCCACCCTAAGGTGGCGCCACATATCAGCCTCTGCTCTCTCCAGAAAAAGCATAAATTTGAATATTTAAACTCCTCAGAGGTGGCACCACGTGGCATGCTCCTACTACTTCCAGCTTTAAACATCAAACTCCCTTTTGAGGTGGCGCCATTCCAGAGCTTCCACTTGGCTTCATTTTTTATTTTTATTTTATTTAAAATAAAAGTAGCCCACCATGAGGTGGCGCCACATGAGGGCTCCCTGCAAAAAGCAAACTTTGAATTTTAAACCCCAGGTAGCACCCTCTGAGGTGGTGCCATTTGGGAGACTCTTGCAGAGAAAATCAAACTACATTTTGAAAATTTACAAAAAAATCCCCTGCTGAGGTGTCTCCCTCACAAAATTCTCATTTTTTTATTCTCAAAAAATCCAAGTGGCATGCTCTGAGATGGCGCCACATGGAGGGCTCAGATTAAGCCTCTTTGAATTTCAAAATTTTCTAAATTTTTTTATAAATACAAGGCCCCACGCCCAGCCTAGGGGAGCTCCTTTTTGGATTTAGCATTTTCACTCTGAGTGCCTTACTACACGATTTTTATGTTTTGAATTCACTCCCCCCTTGGGCTCAATTGAGAGGGTGCATCGAAGTACCAAGCTTGCTCGCATCAATTCCAACTCGATCTAGGCATGTGGATCGATTTTTGTGAACCTTCGGAAGCCCGGGTCGAAGGACGAAAGAAGCCGTTGGTAGCCGTTCATTTTAGGAGTTCCAAAGCTGCAAAAGAACACAAGGTGCACCTCTATTCTAATTGGTTTTATCGAAATAATGCCTTTGTCTTGATTTGCACTTTCGTTTTGAAGAAAGAGCTCATCCGAATGATGGATCGAGCTATTCTCATAAAGCGACATATATTAAAAGTAAAATTATGCTTTCTTGATGATTTTAACATTCATGCATTAATTAGATTTAGTTCATATTTCATTTCGTTGATTTAGTATATTTTAGAAATTAATTAGATTTTTTTTAGCCTTTGTTTCAATTCTGCTTCATTTCTGTAATTTCTTGTTTTTGTCAGTCAGTCCACTCGTCATTTCATGCATTTATTTTTAAATAAAAATGCCAAACAAATCACAGTACACGTACCTAGGTGTCCCTAGAAATCTGCCAAAATTTTGGAATGATTTGAATTTATTTACTGCAGTAAGTGTTCGAAATGGTAGGTCGGGTTTTGTTACCCGGGATACATTTTTAAAGTTTACTTTCGATTTGTAAAATCGAGATCTCTTTCATATGAGATTCGATTTTCGATCCTAAAAATGTCCTGAACTAGAGATGATGTCTAGTATTTAATCTGATTTTCTCAGATTTTTCGGAAATTTTTTGATGTCTGACAAAAATCTGAGAGTTCAGGACACATGTTAGAGCCTGATTTGGATCTCTGAGATTTTGGATCGACGTAAGGCGATGGGTTCTCTTTGGGTATTTCTCCAAATCCGAATCTGTCAAAAGTGAATGTCATGTTCGGGATGTCCTCTGTTTGCGTCTGAAAGCTTATGATTTTTAAAACCGTTTTGGTATCTGTTTCGAATTTTTTTGTCAGTCTCCTGTTTTGTGATATTCGTCTATTCTGTTGATTTAGGCATGAAAAGTCGTATTTTTATCTCTATTCCTGTTGATCAAATGCCAAAATCATAAAAATAAAAGTTGTTTCTGTGTGTGTCGTTAGTTCCTCAGTTAATTATCAAAAATTTCTATTGTCGTTTGATATTTCTTTAGCATTTTTACATCGGATCAGGTTAATTTTTTCTCCATCAGAATCAAATTCTTGTTACCAAACTCACTGTAGTTCAAATCCTGGAGCTGTAAAATACAAAATTGCTTATTTTCATCTCATTTAGCAGTATGAAAAATCTCATATGTTTCTATGGTGGAATTCTTGTATTAGTGCATTAAGTGTTGCATTTGGTTCGGGTTCGTAGGCGAAATCCGCCCTTTTTAGGATTTTCTTTAAATTTTAGTATGTAAACCATGTCATTTAGTGAGTTTTAGTATTCTAGGCTATTTATCAAAATAGTTAGATGCTTCATACCGAATTTGGTGTGATTTGGAATTCATTTGAGGCTCGGTTTAGCCATATCATCAAAACAGGGCCCCACGGGACCCTGATCCAAGCGAAAATCAAGCGAAATTCGTTATTTTTGACGAATGGTAGCATGTCAAAATTCTGATTTTACAGTCCTAATATGTTTAGCATCATGTCATCATGCCTCATACTGCATTTCATCATCATTTGATTTGATTCAAATTTTAAAATCTCAATTTTACCTTCAAAAACCCTGATTTTAAAGATGTAACTTCAATATTAGGGGTATTTTCGTCATTTTGACCATAATTTCGAATTTCAAACCATTTCTTACTGAATTTATTGCATTTACATCATTTTAAATATCAAGAAAGCATGGAAATAGGGTTTATATCCAATTAAGTCCAATAATTTCATAATATTATTGGAAAATCTTGGAAAAACCCACATATTTGAACTAACTCCATTTCAAGCTTGGCAGAGACATTCAAAGGAAGGAGTTGAAGTCTGAAATTCCCTTTATTTCATTTATTTAGTGATGTAATAATGTAAATTTTGGAATAAGAGATTTAATTTCCTGCTTAGACTAGGATGCATATCATATAGTTTGAATTCCTGCAATATCCTGTTTATGTGATTCATGCATTTTATTTCAAAAGAACTATGGATGTACACGAATGACACGTGCACCAACTCTTAGGGAGTTAATGAACTCGGTGGAGTCCATATTTACGGCCCTAGTCGGAATATGGACGAGACCCAGATCCATCATCTCTCTACCAGTCACATTGAGCCTATACTCTTAGGCTATCTTAAAATGCACATCATATTTCCAATTTTGCAAAGTATTGTGCATTAAATCAATTAAGCTCTGAACATGTTCATGGCCACAGTCAGAATATGTGAAGGATTTATTTTGACTTAATACACATTTTTCCAACAAATTTCTCAGAAAAACTTTTCAAAGTGCATTCATTCACTCATATCATTTGCATCATGAAATCATTGGTTTTCTCATGATTTTCTTAAGAAAATTTCATTCTCAAGAAATCGGTTTCTCAAGAAACTCTGAGAATTTTTTAAAATCGTTTTCCCAAGTCAAGTTTTTCCACAGTTTTCCATGGAAATCAGTTTCTCAAGAAACTCCTAAAAATCTGCGAAGTTGGATTTCCAAAATCAAAGTTTTCCCCTTGATTTCCCTTGGAAAATATTATTTTTTTAAGATTTTCAAAAAGGACTTTCTCATCTTTCTCAAGAATCAAAGTTGATTTTCAGATGTTTCAAAAATAAGATTCTCAGAATTTCAATTTCCTAAGTTTTGAATTTCCTTCTCCAATGAGCTTTCCTATAAAATTTTCATCATTTTCCTAAGAAAATTCTCAAAGTCCGAGTTTTCCTGAGAAGTGTTTCCCTTTTCCAGTGTTCACCTTTTTCTCAAGAATCACTTCTATTTTCCCAGGATTTTCAACCATTCATGATTTTCTAAATCTTTATAAACTTTCTCGAGATTTCAAAACTTCTTCGTCTGAGTTTCCTGAGAAATTGACTTTCACCTTTCTCGTGAGAAATATCTTTCAACTCAAAATATTTTCCAAGCATACATCATGTTTTTCCTACTTCCATTTTCCAAAATCTCATAGCACATGCCTGAATTCTCTGTGCATTTAGGATAGAACACGATTTTGATGATTTAACTAAGTCAAGCACAATTTGGTCCTTGGTTCGATTACCCCTATTAAAGGCGGCAAGAACGGTCGAACCTCGTACCGACAGGTCGAGCCCCATCCCATGGATTTTCCCGCAATTTTCAAAAACGGAGGCGAGTATTTCAAAACAATTTCCAAAATTCGGTCAAGTTTGAATCGCGAAAGCGTTTCTCTCTCTCTTCCGCAAGGAAGGGAAGACAAGAAAAATTTCGCGACGATAACAGTTGATTAGTAGGAGTTCAGCCTAAAGATCGATGGAAGAAAAGGTCCTAAAGGATTTCAACCTAAGGACTGTGAATCAGTAGGGGTTCAACCTAAAGCTCGCTGATCAGTAGGAGTTTATCCTAACGATCGATGGAAGAAAAGGTCCTAAAGGATTTCAACCTAAGGTCTGCGAATCAGTAAGAGTTCAACCTAAAGCTCGCTGATCAGTAGAAGTTCAGCCTAAAGATCGATGGAAGAAAAGGTCCTAAAGGATTTCAACCTAAGGAATGCGAATCAGTAGGAGTTCAACCTAAAGCTCGTTGATCAGTAGGAGTTTAGCCTAAAGATCGATTGAAGAAAAGGTCCTAAAGGATTTTAACCTAAGGTTTGTGAATCAGTAGGAGTTCAACCTAAAGCTCGCTGATCAGTAGGAGTTCAGCCTAAAGATCTATGGAAGAAAAGTTCCTAAAGGATTTTAACCTAAGGACTACGAATCAGTAGGAGTTCAACCTAAAGCTCGCTTATCAGTAGGGGTTCAACCTAAAGATCGACTGGGTTGAGAAGGAATTTTGGGTTCAAGAGGGGATTTAACCTATCAGCCATATTGGTTTGACAGGGGTTCAACCTACAGGCTTTTGATTCTATAGGAATTCAACCTAAAGATCTCAATTTAAGAAGAAAGGATTCAACTTGTGGATTGAAATAGACCATCATAGTTAGTTGTATATGGTCTGGTTTTCAGGATTGACCCCTTATCCTGAACGAGGAAGGAGGGAAAGAAATACCTCGTTAGCAGGAGGCATCAGGTTTATCCCTTAACTTGAAGGGGAAGAAAGAAAAGAAGAAAGAAGAAATACCTCATGGGAAAGAGGCATCAAGTTTATCCCTTAACCTGAAAGGGAAGCTTTTTGAAAATAAGAATTGACAAGAAGAATTAATAAAAATGAACAAATAAAATTTGATAAGGATAAATAAAACTGATAAGACTGACGAAGATTCGATAAACGAAAAATTGATAAAAGTAAAAAAAAAAAAGTTTGTTTGATCCTGCCTACATGTGGGATCTTAAAAGTGAGAGAAGAATATGAGAAAATCATTTTTTGGAAAGAGGATTAACCGTGAGAAGAATGATCTGTTACGCCAATGAAGCCGTACATGATACTTCAAGTACACGGTTTTGATGATGAGCAAGTGAAATCAACTGCATTTCAGCTAAGGCAATGAAGAAATTGAAGAATTCGATGAAGAATTTTTGAAGACTAGTGTGCAAATGTTAAATTCATTAAAAGTCTTAAATTCTTGTAAGAGCCTTACTTAAAGTGCATATTTAGGTTGCATTTCACCTAAAAAGTCTTTAGAAAAACTTTTCTAAAAGAACCCTTCATGAAAATCTTTTTAGAAAACTCTTTTCTTAAATTTTCGTGTTTATTAGTCGACCAATAGACTCACCAGTCCACTAATCCTTTCTGCCATATTTTCTAAAAAGTCATTTTTGTCAAATTAGTCGACCGAAGGTTTTATCAGTCGACTGGACAGAATGTCTGTTTTCTGGAAAATTTAGCAGCAGTCGACTAATGACTTTATCAGTCGACTAGACAGAACGTGTGTTTTCTGGAAATTTAGCAGCAATTGACTAATGATTTTATTATTCGACCAGACAAAATGTATGTTTTTCAGAAGATTTTAGCAGCAGTCGACTAAAAGGTTTTTCACTCTACTAATGATATTATTAGTCGACTAATTTTATCTCTAGTCGACTAAGTTTCAAAAGTTCAGATTTTCAAACGGCTCGATAAACAGATCAGTCGACCGACGATAACTGTCAGTCTACTAATAACTAACTATTAGTCGACTAACTACTGTTTCAGTCGACTAATTTTGTCGTTTTTCCTGAAACTTCAAAAAGGCGTATCTTTTCATTTTTCAAACGTTTTGATCGTTCAAAATAGACTGTTTTGACACCCTTTCATACCCTCAACGTATGGAAACTTTCAACTATAAATATGAGTGCATTTTACACTCAAAATAACTTCAATTCAATCAATTTGAATAAATTACTCTTTGCTTTTCACTCATATTCATTTTCTCACTCACGTGATATTTTTCACTTCAGCTTTTCACTCAAATTCCTTTAAGAGATAGTGAATTCGTGAGTAGAGTATTTCAACAACCTCAAAAACCAATTGCATCTCATTTGCATTCAAAAGAAGGGCTCATAGGTTGTATTGTAAGTTATTACTTATTTTCTGTAAAAAGAAGGACTCCTTAGTTTAAAGGAGTTGTTTGCTTTCAGTAGGTGTGTTACTGGAAGTGGGACCGGATTTGGTCTGTATGATCTTGTAGTTACACAAGGTGGATAGTGGAAATCTCAAGCGGGTTTTGCTTGGGGACTGGATGTAGGTCGAGAAAGAATGAACCAAGATAAATTATGTGTTCTTTGTGTGTTTGCTTTTCAAATTGCAAAATCCGTCAATATTCCGCAGACAATTTTTAAAATCACTATTCACCCCCCCTCTAGTGCTCGTTGCCTCGATCCTACTACACTTTTATTTGGTATCAGAGTAGTTTTGCTATTCTTTTGATTTGATCATCATCTAGCATGGCAACTACAACACCTCAGCACAAAGAAGGATGCTTCTCTGTTTGTCCTTCTCTCTTTGACGGAACAAACTATGGATACTGGAAAGTGAGAATGACAATATTCTTGCAATCCATGGATCTTGATATTTGGAGAGTTATTTCAGATAAATATCAAACTCCATCAACTGATTTTAGCTGATGTACTGATGAAGAAAAGAAGACTGCTTCACTTAATGCCAAGGCAATGAATGCATTATATTGTGTCGTTGACAAGGTAGAGTTTAATCGCATCTCTCAATGCTCTACAGCAAATAAAATTTGGCATACTCTTCTCGTGACTCACGAAGGTACGTCAAAGGTAAAGGAATCTAAAATTGCTTCTTTAGTTTATAAATTTGAATTGTTTAAAATGAAGCAGAATGAATCTATATCGGACATGGTAACAAGAATGACCGATATAACTAACACTCTGAAATCCCTTGGAAAAGAATATTCACAAGTGGATTTAGTCAAAAAGATCCTAAGGTGTTTAACTCCTGAATGTGAAAGAAAAACTACAACTATTGAAGAGGCAAATGATCTAAACACTCTCACTCTTGAAGATTTGGTTGGTAACCTAATGGCATATGAAGTCCAATATCAAGACAGACAAGAAGAAGAACCCAAGAAGAAATCTCTTGCTTTTAAGGCTACTTATGACTCTGAAAATTCAGAAAAAGATGAGGATGAAGATATTGCCCTTATTACAAGATAATTCAAAAGATTCATCAAAAGGGAAAGATTTCAAAGAAAGGTAAAGAAAGCAGATTCTTCCAATCCCAATGAAGTCAAGTGCTTTAACTGCAAAAAGGTAGGACATATCAAGAAAGATTGTCCTCTTCTCAAAATCAAGCCCAAAGACCAATTCAAAAAGAAAAAGGCATTTCAAGCATGTTGGGATGATAGTGACTCCTCTTTCAAAGAAGAATCAAATGAAGAAGTCGCCAACATGTGTTTTGTAGCACAAGAAGACTTGGTAAGTCAATTTGACTATGATGATTTATTAGAAGCATTCAATGATTTATATGCTAAATATAAGAGTCTAAGTTTTAAAAACAAAGAGTTAAAAACTGAAAATTTAACTCTTGACTCTCAAAACAAAGTGTTACTTGAAGAGATAGAAGATCTCAAGAAGGAAAACTCTTGTCAAGCATTTGAGATAAAAGAAATTGGAACAAGAATCAATCTCTTACAAAAAGAAATAACTAGTCTAAAAGAAAAATCAAATGATCTTCTTTCTATAGTGACCAAATTCACAAATGGTCAAGAGAATCTAGAAAGACTTCTTGGTTCTCAAAGATGCTCGGTTAATAAAACCGGATTGGGATATAGCTTCTTTGATACTCAAAATAGACCAAACTATGTGGTGAAAAATCAAAGACAATATTCTCAACCATTTGTTCAAAGAACTAAATTTTTTAGTAGAAATGCATCTAATTATGGAACTTATAATGCTTATAAGCCTAGACATGATTATTCTAGAAATGCTAAATATTTTTATAGAAAGAATATTTATTATCAAAGGAAACCAAAATCCAAATGGATATGAGTTCCTAAGACTAACTCTCATGGACCCGAAAATAGAAAGGGGTCAAATGCTTTGTCTTCTAAATTTGTTGTAGGTACACAAAATAAGGAGCAAATGGATATTGGACAGCGGTTGTTCCAAACATATGACAGGAAGGCCGGAGTTATTTTCCACCCTCCAAAGTAAGGATGGAGGAACCGTCACTTTTGGTGACAATAACAAGGAAAAAGTAATAGGTATTGGTAATATTGGTAATCCAAAATTTCCCTTGATAGAATATGTTCTTTTAGTAGATGGTTTAATGTATAATTTATTATCTATTAGTCAATTATGTGATAAAGGTTTTCATGTTTCTTTTGAAAATGATTTATGCTTAATTTCTGATTTTCAATCTAAAAAGATCATTTTTAAAGGTAAAAGAAGGAACAATGTGTATGAACTATATCTAGATGAGTTACCCACTTTTAATTAAAAATGTCTTATTGTTTCAAATGAAATTCAATGGTTATGGCACAAGAGACTTGGACATGTTAACTTTAAAATTATTTCTAAGTTATCCAAGAATGATCTTGTAAGAGGCCTACCTAGAATACCATATAAGAAAGATCACTTATGTGATGCTTGCCAAAGGGGTAAACAAATCAAGAGTTCTTTTAAAGCAAAAGATATAGTTTTAACAAAACGTCCTCTTGAACTTTTACATTTAGATCTATTTGGACCATCTAGAATTCAAAGTTTGAATGGTAGCAAGTATGCTTTTGTTATAGTAGATGATTATTCTCGGTTTACATGGGTGATTTTTCTAAAAAGCAAAAATGATGCTTTTTCGGAATTTTCTAAACTTTGTAGAAGAATTACAAATGAAAAATCTACATCTATAATTAAAATTCGTAGTGATCATGGTGGTGAATTTGAAAATGAATCTTTTCTAAAGTTTTGTGATTTACATTGTATATCTCATAACTTTGTTTTTCCTAGAGCGGCTCCACAAAATGGAGTTGTTGAAAGAAAGAACAGAACTTTGGAAGAATGTGTTAGAACCATGCTTCAAGATAAAAATTTACCAAAATACTTTTGGGCTGAAGCAATAAATACAGCATGTTATGTTTTAAACCGTGTTCTTATTCGACCAATTTTACATAAAACATGTTTTGAATTGTATTATGATCGTATACCAAAGATCTCATATTTCAAAAATTTTGGTAGAAAATGTTTTTTGTTAAATACCAAAGATAATTTTGATAAGTTTGCTTCAAAATTAGATGAATCAATATTTTTTGGACATTCTTCTAGAAGTAAAGCTTATCGTATTTTTAATAAAAGAACATCTTGCATTGAAGAATCTTTACATGTTGTATTTGATGAGAATTGTGAGCAGGTTATACCTCTAAGCGAAGGAGAAGAAGTAATACTTCAAGAAGAACCCTTGATAGAGAGTACTTCTCAAGAAAATATTCCTCTTCAACCAGTTTGGAAAGAAGATCCTAATCATCCACATGAACAAGTTATTGGAGAAATAAAGAGTGGTGTCTAAACTAGAAGGCAATTAGAAAAATATATTGCAAATGTTGCTTTCATATCTAAGATAGAACCAAAGAATATCAATGAGGCTTGTGATGATGAATTTTGGCTTTTGGCCATGTCTGAAGAACTTAACCAATTTACTAGGAATGATGTTTGGGATCTAGTTGATAGACCAAAGGATCATCCAGTAATTGGAACAAGATGGGTCTTCCGAAATAAGCTGGATGAAAATGGAGAAGTCATTCGAAACAAAGCAAGGCTAGTAGCACAAGGCTATAATCAAGAAGAAGGCATAGATTTTGATGAAACCTATGCACCAATGGCTCGATTAGAGTCAATTTGAATGATGCTTGATTTTGCTAGTTACATGAACTTAAAGTTATATCAAATTGATGTTAAGAGTGCATTCTTAAATGGACACATCAATGAAGAAGTTTATGTAGAGCAACCTCCAGGCTTTGAAAATGAGAAATATCCAGAAAAAGTCTATAAATTAAAAAGCGCTTTGTATGGACTTAAACAAGCACCATGAGCGTGGTATGAAAAACTCTGAAATTTTCTAGAACAATCTGGTTTTTCCATTGGTCGGGTAGACTCCACTTTATTTATTAAAAACCTTAATTCAGATATTCTTATTGTGCAAATTTATGTTGATGACACAATATTTGGTTCTACTAATGATTCTCTTTGTAAAGAATTTGTTAAAGCTATGCAGGAAGAGTTTGAATTGAGCTTGATGGGCGAATTAAACTACTTCCTTGGACTTTAAATAAAGCAAACTGAAGAAGGAATCTTCATCAATCTGGCTAAGTATATAAAAGAACTTCTCAAGAGATTTGGGATGGACTCATCGAAATCAAGAAGAAATCCTATGAGTACAACTACTTCTCTTGATAAAGATGAAAATGGTAAAAGTGTAGATACTAAGCTCTACGGAGGTATGATCGGATCTCTATTATACTTAACTGCTAGTTGACCTGATATTATGTTTAGTGTTTGTATGTGTGCAAGATTTCAAGCTAATCCAAAGGAATCTCATTTAACTGCAGTAAAACAAATTCTTCGATATTTGAAAGATACTTCAGATTTCGGTTTGTTTTACCCAAAATCATCTTCCTTTGATTTAGTTTCATATAGTGATGCAGATTTTGCACGAAGTAAATCTGATCGCAAGAGTACTAGCGGAACTTGTCATTTCTTAGGAAATTTCTTAGTCTTTTGGTTTAGTAAAAAGCAAAATTCAGTGTCACTCTCAACA
This sequence comes from Nuphar pumila, assembly GCF_984573655.1. Lineage (NCBI taxonomy): Eukaryota > Viridiplantae > Streptophyta > Magnoliopsida > Nymphaeales > Nymphaeaceae > Nuphar > Nuphar pumila. The sequence goes on from NC_143261.1 coordinate 46,933,302, forward strand.
ACTGAAGCAGAATATATAACGGCTAGTTTAGCGTGTTCGCAAGTACTATGGATGAAACAGAGGTTAAAAGATTTTGGTTTGAATTACTCTACAACAACTATTTATTGTGATAACACTAGTGCTATAAATCTTTTGAAAAATCCTGTTCAGCACTCAAGAACTAAGCATATTGAAGTTAGACATCATTTCTTAAGAGAGCATGTGTTAAAAGGAGATATTTTGTTAAATTTTATTTTCACTAAAGAACAACATGCCGATATCTTCACTAAACCACTTAAGAATGAAGATTTTATGAGAATTAGGAGAGAACTAGGCATTTGCTTGTTTTTGGATTTATAAAAATGCTGATGTTTGAACAAAATCTCAAAATTGCACATTATTAGTCGACCGATAAAATTTTAGTCGACTGATGCTTTTAAAATTTTTAGAATGAATCGCACCATATTAGTCGACCGATAAATTTCTAGTCAACTGATGCTTTAAAATTTTTTAGAATGAGTCGCACATTTTTAGTCGACCGATAAAATTTTAGTCGACTAAAATTTTTTTAAAAATTTTAATTGAAGGGACCTGATACCCCTTGGATTTTTTAACACCCATTTTTTTTTGGCATCGTTTCATTTTTGTACCTTTTCATTTTTTTTAAAAGGAACGAAACCCTTAAAACAAAACCCTCTCTCTCTCTCTCCTCTCTCTCTTCTGAAAAACCCTCAGAGTGTCGTTCGAACCTATCCTCGCCGGAATTTTCTGGCCGTGACAGGAAAACGCCAGAATCCTCTTGCAGTAACCGGCGCATCTTCAGATCTCGCCGGAATCCTCTTGTCGTGACGATGTATCTTCAGTCCTTGCCGGAATCCCCTTGTGGCAACCTCCTCGCATCTGTCGACATCCACCGCGGACTCCTCCTCGTCTATTCACTATTTCTGTTGCATTGGTTCTCCTTCACAACGCCGAACAATATCTTCCTTCTGTCGGACGTCATTTGGAAGCCGACATCATTCTCTGCAACTAATTTTTTAGGTGAATCTGTTTTAACCATGCCTCGTTCGAAGACTGCATCTACAAAAGGTTTAGGTTCTCCTTCTCCTACACCTTCTTCAAGACATGGATTTTCTCTCAGATTACTCTGAAATCCTCTTTTATATGATACATTTGGATCGATTTCTGCACTACCTATTTTACCAGGCCAAAATATACTGTTTCACCTGTTTTCTCGTTACAAAATAAGAGAATTATTTCCAGGAATTTCACATCTTTTTGATGCCTGTGCAGACACCCTTCATTATCCTTTTCTGATTCACTTGTTTTATACAAATTTACAAATTGATCATGAAACTGGAGTTCTTTCCTCTCTTGTTCGTGATGTTGAAATTGAGTTTGATTCTAAACTACTTGGAGAAATCCTAAAAATTCCACCTTCAGACACTCTTTTCAATATTGTTGAACTAAATGATGAAAGAATTTTTGAACAAATTCTTCTTCCAGGTGCATCTCATTGCCCTCCTTTCAAAAATACTAATCTTCAAACTCGTGCAAGCATTGCTGGACGAATCCTTGCTCACAATGTTTTACCTAAAACTCGTTCTTTTGATTACTATTCCACAGATCTCGCTACAGCTCTTTATTTTTATTTGGCAATATTTCTGTAAATTGGGCCAATGTGTATTTTACAAATTTGTGGAAACAAAAACCATTTCTTCCTTATGGATGTCTTCTAACTCGTATTTTCAGACATTTCAAAGTTCCCTTAACTAATGAAAAATATATTAAGCAAAAGGAGTTATTTGATCAAACTATTTTTAAAAGGATGAAAATCAAATATCTGCCTCCTTTAAATGTTGATCAAACTGAACCATCTGATCCTACTGAACCATCAATTTCTGAACCCTCACCATCTTCTGCGACACCTTCATCTCAAGCAAAAAGAAAGAAATTTTTTACAAGTCAAGGCAATGATGAAGTTTTGCAGCGACTGGAAGCTTTGGAGCTGCATCAACGCACTTTTCATGAAGATGTGACTCAACAACTTTCTTTGATTCAGAAAGATGTTACTGCAATCAAGGACTTGCTCAACTCACTTTTCTGATCTTTATTTTCTGTCTTTATTGAACATTAATACTTTATGGGTTGTAATATTTTAAACTTATATTTACATTTTGCTTAGGCTATTTTTGCTCTTACTCTTTTTGGTTATGACAAAGGGGGAGAAAAAGATAGCATTTTGCATGAGAAATGCGAAATTAAGAGA